>NC_063199.1:17939890-17959890 GCF_017589495.1 Alosa alosa
ATTATTTTTGGAATCTGATCCCTTATCATACCTGTTCATTCTTACTCGCCGCCGAATTTATCGTGGACTAAATTCAAGATGGCTGCAAACGCTTAAACTTCGCGGAAGATACTGTCTGTATAAATCGTCTTGTAAGTAAACTACCAGTGCTTTTTCAAAGTTCTCAATGTCTGGTTTTAAATGTCAGGGCCCCTCGAAGTCTACCAATGAAGTGTGGAGATACATTGAGCCTCGTAAATGGGTGTAAAACAGTGATTTATTTGCATGGTTAGCCCGATGCCAAGCACCACTATTGAAAAAGCTGTTGGTAGCATCGGCTAACTAGCGCCAGATTTTGGAGTGCAGGGGACAAGCCGAGATGGGCTATGAGACATACGTTCACACTCGGTATCATGTTTCAATACACTTTAGGTCAATATCACACCGGAATTCTCCTTTAAAGAGGACATGCCTACATTCACATTCTGGACTAAAGTGACCGGCCTACACTGATCTTAAAGTGGAAATGAAGCAGTCAAATAAAACAGATGTCTATAGCACTAGTTAAATATTTAAATATACCATAAATACAAATAAAGTCAGAAATATGACCCGTTATTCAGAATAAAGCACAAACAAGTTGCATTAATTTCAGTTGTGCACCGCCATCTTTGTTTTCAAAAAATGATGACGTCACAAGAATGGTTGGTACAACATTCTATGCTGTTTACACAGCGGCTGTCATAGCCTCACAGTTAGCTTACTGCCTCAACAAAATGGATATGGACGAATGGGATAGACCCACCAATGAGGACAGGCATCCAATTGCCTATGCTTTTGAGCCAGTAAGAGCATTGGGAGTTTTAGTGCCCCCCACAGAGCCTGACTATGGAGGAGAAATAGATGATCGAGAGAGAGGTGTATCTGAGCACACAGAAAACCATCGGTGGTGCTTATGTGGGGGTTGTGTCCCTATGTTCACTGACATGGCACACATGGAGAGTGTCTGCTGCTAGGAAATTAACCTAGGACATCTCATCCAAAATAAAAGATATATTACGTCCAATCCTACGTGCCAAATGCTATCATTAAAGCGGGACGTTGGAGGTCGCAATGCGATCGCTGAGGGACATCCGAGCCGAAACACTGGAACGGCCAAAAAAACGCAGTTAACCAACTAACACACTCTTGATAGGTTGTGCGGAGGGGGTAGGCTAGGGGACTACACTGATCACCTGAGACTACACTAATTTTTACACCCATACTCAGTTGTTCTGCAATGTATTATCATGGTAGAAGCTGCGAAACAGTACTAGCATAGCATAACATAACAAGCACATACTGTAACTAGCATAGCATGAACCCTAAAATCTATGGTTGCTACAAGCGGCACATCCGTGCATTTATTTACAGCTTGAACAGCTTGTTATTTTATGTCAGCTTACATAAACAAATAAAAACTCAGACGCCTAGCCTACAGTCCATAAACAACGTCTACCCACAAAACCATGCCTGTCACAATCACAGACCTACAGAGTAGCCTACACAAGTCAGACGTAGGCTAGCGTACCCACAACAGGTTCTCACCAGGTTCGCAAGTCTGTGCAAATAGTTTCCACTACTACTTGAGCGAAACAAATGCAATCATCGATACTACTCAATCACAAAAAGAAACATCTTACTCAGACATGAGAAGTTCGCTCCCCCGAGTTTATTCACCAATTCATCAACGATGCAACTGCATTTTCAGGTCGCAGTAATCCACAAGTTGTGCGAGAACATCCAAACACATTATTGCAACTGAAGTTAAATCTAATTAAGTACTGTCTCTGATAGGCCTACAGGCTACATTACAGCGGCCCTTGTTCTTGTACAAATACAAAAACAAACATCAACATAATTTGCGTAGGCATATTGAAATAAAGTGAACGTCCGCTAATGGATAAAACATCCATAAACAAACGCTAACCATTCTGATGACGAGCCTGCATTTTAAAACATGGCTGCTCCCTAGTGGCGAAAGTCGTTATTGACATGTCATTTTCCAGTGAAACTACTTGAATATCGGGTTTAATAAAAATCCATGTATCTTCAAAAATGAAAAAGCAACCAAAAATGGTCACAGTTCTCACTGCTTCATTTCCACTTTAATTAACATGCTGCACCCCGCTGACACTTTCAACCTCTCTGCCCCTCACCAGTGGCCAGTCTGGTGAGATTAGTAGCGTCAGACAGCCAATTAAAATCTCCTGTGATGGATCAGTGTTGGTTAAACGCTGCCTTGAAGCTCTCTGTGCAGTTATTGTCTCCCACTTGACCCCTTTGTCCTGTTTGATTGGCCTAGATGTCACTCTCCAGCTGGGTGTTCCGATCGCGGGTCGATATCGGACAACCCGGAGTGCCGAATATCAGCTTCCTTTTCATAGTCTCCACCGCGACCTTCGACCAGCAAATTAAAAGGCAATCTGAGCTGCTCCCCAGAGGTGTGTGTGTGTGTGTGTGTGTGTGTGAGAGAAGAAGACTTAATCATTAGCACAAGACTGGAGTTTAATTCATCACACTGTCAGTGGGTAGACTCATTCACATACACTAATGAACAAATTCTGGAATCCAAGTGCGCGAGGATATGCACACACGCACGCGCACACACATACGCACACACACAGACACACACACGCACGCAGACACACACATACAGTACACTTTCACATCTACAGTCATGGCCAAACGTTTTGGCAGTTACACAAATGTTTTGTTTTTGCAAATTTTGCTGCTTCACATTGTGTCTAGATTATTGTGCAGAGTGATCAGATGCATATTACCGGTACTTGATTGGAAATAGCTGTATTAGCATAAAAAGTAAATGTATCAGTATATGTTGGCCCTGGCACAATTGACCAGCTAAAATCATTTAATCATATTATCAGGAATAGTTACCCCCAAAGACACACATGCACCTGAGCTGTATAAATGTTCTTCACAAAACATGTCAAACAAGATAACCATAACCCATACTGAAACAGCAGAGTTTGTGCAACACAAAATTGGTGTCACTGCAAAAGCTTTTGGCCATAACTGTATACTGTACATACATACAGTACATACACACATAAAAAATGCATGCGGATACACACACACACACACACACACACACACACACACACATTAATGCAATCTCTTATGCAGTCCCCTCTCTCTATTGGCCCACAATTGCCTCTCACGCATTCATACACATTCTAAAGTGTTGATAACGCACAGAGTGAGTGACATTGAGAGGCACTGACACACAAACACACACACACACAAACACAGACACACATTCTAAAGTGTTGATAACGCACAGAGTGAGTGACATTGAGGGGCACTGACACACAAACACACACACAGACACACACACAGACACACACACACACACACACACACACACACACACACACACACACACATACACAGGCCTTGGCTCTGGGCTGCCTCCTACTCACCTATTTCCATATCCATTCTTATTTAGCACAGTCAGCAGTAGCAAGGCCAGAGCCCTCGCATTCAGCACAACACACCAACAAACAAACAAACCCAACATCCACACTCAGACCCCCAGCCCAGCCCAATGCACTGATGCAGCTCACTCACAGACAAGGTGCAATGCTGCCATCTAGCGGAGTGGAGGGAATCACTCTGACCTGCTTCTCATGGCTGGGGAAATTTGCTGATGATTGAGGGTTTATCTCAAAGCTCTATTTGCATACGGCCTCTCTCCTCGGTTCTCCAGCTCGTGGCCCGGAAAATCGTCCAAAGCTCTCTACGTCATCAAGGATGTCTCATTAATCTAATTGCAATCAGAGGAGGTGTCGTGGCCTTTATTGAAATATATCCTTTAGTTTATATATCTTTTATGTAGTATCTTTATTCTGTGTAATATCATTGTTTTGTGAAACTGAAGTCTGTAGTATGTTCAGTGTGGGAATGGAAGACTGGTTTAAGTGAAAGAGCAGGCCTGGCAGAAAATGGCATAGATAAGGTTTGGTGCCAGGAAATGTAAGCAAAACCTAAAGAATGGCAAAACCTAAAGAATGTATGAATAACAGGATGAGAGGGCAAAGGTGAAGTGCCATATATTACTTGGTCAGTTATCTGTAAACATAGAGTGTCTTGTCTGGGATGACTTGAAGGGGTATAAAGGCTGGACAACAGCCAGAGGATGTTAGCTCACTTTGCTTAGCTTTGCTTTCACTTACTTGCTTGCTTCACTAATGCTCCGGAGTGCATTAAAGCCATCATCTGCAGTATACATCCACAGTGTGCGGACTTCTTTTGATGTTGTATTATTTCATTTGGATTTGACACCACAGAGGCAAGACCGAGGAGAGAGGAGAGAGGCAAAAGGGCCGATACGCGAGCAAACACAAGAGCATCCTTTGCGGAAGCGTTTTCAGTCGGAATTGTGCGATCATTGGTCCAAGCTGTCAAGGTGAAAAATTCTCTCCCACGTCGTCTATCAACATTCGGTTTCCAAGAAGTTCAGAGGGATTTATTGGCTATAATAAATTAGTAGATAGTCCAAGAAAAGATCTTTATATGCTGGAATTATCATGAACTACCATGTAAACCTAAAAAAAAAAGTTCATGCCTGTTTTGTTCTCGCATTGTATAATACATATTCATTCATGTCTCAAGAACTATCAAACATTACCTCATTATCAGGGTCAATAAGCGGGAAGAGTCCATGTTTGTATGAAATGTTTAGGCTTTAATAAGTTCATATAATTCTCTGCAATTTGCGTGTCTGTTTATTCTAGCCTAAGAGGTGATGCGCCGCATCATCAGTAATTGACGTCTCTTAAAAGTGATGCGTGAGTGAGCGGCACATCACATTTCTCATATCTGTCTCCTTCATTCCTCCATCCTCCTATCGTTTCTTCATCGTTTCCTTCACAAAATTAATTAGAAGGAGGGGTTAGGACAGGAGGAAGGAAGGAAGATTGGGAGGAAGGGAGGGAGGGAGGAAGGAAGAGATGGAGGAAGGGAAGACAAAAAGACAAATGATCTGAACCCTGAGAGGGCAGGGGAGAAAAGTGAAGAGTGTAACAGGCCAAACCATGGTAGCCATAGCTAAATGTGCTGTGTTGAAACACACACACACACACACACACACACACACACACACACACACACACAACAAATCCTCGGGGAAACACCTGGAGAGCCCATCAAGTTTGGGGTGCCCAGAGGGACTGGGCAAAAATAATGAAAACATTTTGTTGACCAATATTAGCTTTTGAGATGTCTAACTAGGGGTTTTTAGGGGTGCTGAATCTATCCCAGCCATACGTTTTGAGTAAAAACTACTCCAAGTCCATAACAAGTGGTTTTATTGAACAATTAGAAAACAAAACTTTCTTAATCAGTTTAAAATTTAACAAACCTCATCTCTCAACTCCCCTGCACTTCCTCACTCCTTTTATCTTCTGGCTGGTTGATGTTCTGGCAAGAAATATGCTTGACTCCTTGCTTTTTACAGCAGCACCTGAGAGTGTCACAGACGCCTGCACAGTTGCAGCTGACAAACTTCAGAAGGTAGTCTGGTGCAATGGGATCTGGTGTGACTGGTGCATAATCATGTTCTCCTTGTTTCTATCCACATTCAAGGACATCTAGTGATGGATTTTGTAGTAGTAGCTAATCAGAGAGTGCTATGCTGCACCTCCTGTAGTCAGAGGTAGTTTCTAAGGCTTGACACTTGTTATGTTGTCCTCATGAGTTTTACATGTTGCTCACTGTCAACCCTCAACGTTGGGCACTCTTTTCTCTCTCTATCTATCTCTCTCTCTCTCACACACACACATTTATGCACATTGACTCTCTCACAAACACATTCACAACCACACACCCACACATATATGCACATTGACTCTCTCATAAACACATTCACAACCACCCACCCACCCACACAAACATAATATGCACACACTTACAAATAAAGTTCAAACCTTCACTGATACTGTCTCTCTCTGTCTCTGTCTCTCTCACACACACACACGCACAAATACACACACATGCAAAATGTCCTTTCTCACACACACCATGTTGAGACAAAACTATCTGTGATTATAGTACCAGTGTGTTACACGCAAAGTGTGTGTGTGTGAGTGTGTGTGTGTGAGAGTCCAATGTGGAGAGTGGACAACAAAATGTAAAACTCATGAGGATTAACTGAGTTAATATTTTTGTAAATATGTTATTATATCTTTTCATGGGACAACACTGAAGAGATGACACTTTGCTAGAATGTAAAGTAGTCAGTGTACAGCTTGTATAACAGTGTAAATTTACAGTCCCCTCAAAATAATACAACAAGCAGCCATTAATGTCTAAACCGCTTGTGAGTACACCCCTGAAGTGAAAGTGAAAATGTCCTAATTGGGCCCAAATTAGCCATTTTCCCTCCCCGGTGTCATGTGACTCGTTAGTGTTACAAGTTCTCAGGTGTGAATGGGGAGCAGGTGTGTTAAATGTGGTGTTATCGCTCTCACACTCTCATACTGGTCACTGGAAATTCAACATGGCACCTCATGGCAAAGAACTCTCTGAGGTTCTGAAAAAAATAATTGTTGCTCTACATAAAGATGGCTAGGATATAAGAAGATTGCTAACACCCTGAAACTGAGCTGCAGCATGGTGGCCAAGACCATACAGCGGTTTAACATGACAGGTTCCACTCAGAACAGGCCTCGCCATGGCCGACCTAAGAAGTTGAGTGCACATGCTCAGCATCATATCCAGATGTTGTCTTTGGAAAATAGACATATGTGTGATGCCAGCATTGCTGCAGAGGTTGAAGGGGTGGGGGTCAGCTTGTCAGTGCTCAGATCATACACCGCATACTGCATCAAAATGGTTTGCATGGCTGTCGTCCCAGAAGGAAGCCTCTTCTAAAGATGATGCACAAGAAAGCCCACAAACAGTTTGCTGAAGACAAGGAGACTAAGGACGTCAATTACTGTAACCATGTCCTGTGGTCTGATGAGACCAAGATAAACGTATTTGATACAGATGGTGTCAAGTGTGTGTGGCGGGAACCAGGTGAGGAGTACAAAGACAAGTGTGTCTTGCCTACAGTCAAGAATGGTGGTGGGAGTGTCATGGTCTGGGGCTGCATTAGTGCTGCACTGGGGAGCTACAGTTCATTGAGGGAACCATGAATGCCAACATGTACTGTGACATACTGAAGCAGAATGTGATCCCCTCCCTCGGAAACTGGGCCGTAGGGCAGTATTCCAGAAAGATAACGATCCCAAACACACCTCCAAGATGACCACTGCCTCGCTAAAGAAGCTGAGGGTAAAGGTGATGGACTGGCCAAGCATTATTCCAGACCTAAACCTAAATCTGTGGGGCATCCTCAAATGGAAGGTGGAGGAGTGCAAGGTCTCTAACATCCACCAGCTCCATGATGTCGCCATGGAGTGGAAGAGGATTCCAGTGGCAACCTGTGAAGCTCTGGTGAATTCCATGGCCAAGAGGGTTAAGGCACTGCTGGAAAATAATGGTGGCCACACAAAATATTAACACTTTAGGCACAATTTGGTGCCAGCGGTTTAGACATTAATGGCTGTGTGTTGAGTTATTTTGAGGGGACAGCACATGTACACTGTTATACAAGCTGTACACTCACTACTTTACATTGTAGCAAAGTGTTATTTCTTCAGTGTTGTCCCATGAAAAGATATAATAAAATATTTACAAAAATATTAACTCAGTTAATCCTCATGAGTTTTACATTTTGTTGATCACCGTCCACTCTCCACATTGGACTCTCTCTCTCTCACACACACACACACTTTGCGTGTAACACACTGGTACTATAATCATAGATAGTTTTGTCTCAACATGGTGTGTGTGAGAAAGGACATTTTGCATGTGTGTGTATTTGTGCGTGTGTGTGAGAGACAGAGAGAGACAGTATCAGTGAGGTGTGAACTTTATTTGTAAGTGTGTGCATATGTGTTTGTGTGGGTGGGAGGTTGTGAATGTGTTTGTGAGAGAGTCAATGTGCATAAATGTGTGTGTGTGTGTGAGAGAGAGAGATAGATAGAGAGAGAAAAGAGTGTCCAACGTTGAGGGTTGACAGTGAGCAACATGTAAAACTCATGAGGACAACATAACTAGTGTCAAGCCTTAGAAACTACCTCTGACTACAGGAGGTGCAGCATAGCACTCTCTGCGGGCATATATCCAGACCAGAGATTGGCTACTGCTACAAAATCCATCACTAGATGTCCTTGAGTGTGGATAGAAACAAGGAGAACATGATTATGCACCAGTCACACCAGATCCCATTGCACCAGACTACCTTCTGATGTCAGCTGCAAATGTGCAGGCATCTGTGACACTCTCAGGTGCTGTTGTTAAAAGCAAGGAGTCAAGCATATTTCTGCTTGTTGGAACTGTCATGGTAACTCTTGCCAGAACATCAACCAGCCAGAAGATAACAGGAGTGAGGAAGTGCAGGGGAGTTGAGGGATGAGGTTTGTTAAATTTTAAACTGATTAAGTATAAGTATAAGTATATAGTATAAGTATATATACTTTTTTGATCCCGTGAGGGAAATTTGGTCTCTGCATTTAACCCAATCAGTGAATTAGTGAAACACAAACAGCACACAGTGAACACACAGTGAGGTGAAGCACACACTAATCCCGGCGCAGTGAGCTGCCTGCTACAACGGTGGTGCTCGGGGAGCAGTGAGGGGTTAGGTGCCTTGCTCAAGGGCACTTCAGCCGCTGCCCACTGGTCGGGGCTCGAAGGCAACCCTCCGGTCCAGAGTGCTAACCAGTGGGCCACGGCTGCCCTAAATTAAGAAAGTTTTGTTTTGTAATTGTTCAATAAAACCACTTGTTATGGATTTTTTATGGACTTGGAGTAAGTTTTACTCAAAACTAATGGCTGGGATAGATTCAGCACCCCTAAAACCCCCTAGTTAGACATCTCAAAAGCTAATATTTGTCAACAAAATGTTTTCATTATTTTCGCCCAGTCTGTCTGGGCACCCCAAACTTGATGGGCTCTCCAGGTGTTTCCCCGAGGATTTGGCCGTGGATAAATTTGGAGGTGTTACTAGACACCTATAGGAACACATAGTAAAAAAAGGTATTGGTAAGAAATTGTTTTGCAGATTGGCGAAAAAAAGCCTAACTTTCCCTATCTATAAGGTGACAGAGAGTGAAGTACTGTCTTCTACTCTAATCTACTGACTTCAGAAGTGAACTTTTGTCTTGTAATGCCGCAATGAAGTGCAGATGGGTCCTCCAGGCATGTTGATATCTCACCCACACCTAAAAAAAAATGGAGCGTTACATCTGAAAATGGAAAGCATACGTCAAACCTTATTGGCACACCTCTCAACTTGTTGGAGGCAGCTGGAGCAGAAGTGCAGAAACTTGTAGCCACCTCTGTGTGTTGCCGAGGAGAACAAAGCTTTGCTAGTGAACTTAGTCCTTCATTAAAGAAGAAACATGAGCGATCTTCTCAGACGCTTTCACAAGCACATTAGCCAGCCTAGCTCAAGATGACACCCTTGGTGTCATTTAATGTTGAGATGCCCGGGAATAACTAGTTCTCTTTTGTGTCATGTCTTTAATTATTTTTAGACTTCATAAAGAACAAATTACATAGAAATTTATGCAATTCCTTAGACCGGGCTTTTGTAGAGTTTCAAGTTGTGACTGCTGTTAATGCTAGCCCAAAAGTACCTAAAGTTGGAATGTTAAATTGAAAGAAAAAAAAATATTTTGAAGATCAGACATTGCTCTAAATGTGGGCACTGGGATTCCAAAATCAGCTCTAGAATGGTCAACTATGACATCATAATCATAAATGGAACACACAGCATTCTGACACTCTTCATGACACCATGGCAACATGTCAGGAAGTTCTTCACTTCTAAAAAACAAAAGTGTTTCAATCCTTCTTGATCACGATGCCTAGGCCAGTCATAGAGAGCAACTCAGCACACCTCTATCCAAGAGAAAGAGCGCCCCCTGTCAGTTTGGATTGGATCGATGGCAAAAATGTTAGGCTACTTAGAGTGGCCAACCACAGAGAGGCTTTTAGGGTAAGTAAATAGCCCTGTGTCAGCTCACATGATGTACTTGCAGCCAAAGAACCAGGCACAGATAATGTTGGCAAGGGAATGGAACAACTTGTCATCTCATCAGAATATCTAATGTGCACCTTGTAGCTCTTGCTGCCTCTAAGGACGTTTGCAAATATAATGTATAGTAAAACTGATGATAATAAGAAGGCTCATTAAATCAATGTCATCACAAAGTCAGTGTAACTGGATACTCAAAATGGGATGCAGAGGGTGAGTGTGTGTGCGTGCGTGTGTGTGTGTGTGTGAGAGAGAGAGAGAGAGAGAGAGAGTGAGAGTGAGAGAGAGGCTCTTCTAAAGTAGAAGGAATAGAGAATCTGTGAATCTGTTTCTATCTTCCATATCCCAAGTTCAAAAAGCTCAGCCAGGCTCTAAGCACAATTGAGAACCTCCACAAAGCCTGTTGGCTGCGTGAGGAGAAGAGAGTCCGTCAGAGTCTCCGGAGGTTGGTCAGTGTCTCCCCCCCCTGCTCCAGCCAAACGCTCTTCAAGGTACTGTACTGGATGTGTCTCTGCGCAACACACAAGTGCCCTTGCTCTCACAGTGCATTACGAGCCATGAAGCATGAATCACACGACCGCATGTTGAATATGAACATAACAGAGAAAAGTAGCTTCAAGATATGTCTGAGTGTGTTAGTGTGTGTGTCTGTGTGTGTGTCTGTATGTAAATGTGAATAATGCTAGGTTGTTGTGAGTGTGCATGTGTGTGTTCGTGTTTGTAGTGTGTGTGTGTGTGTGTGAGTGTATGTTTTGTTTGAGTTGGACTATGACTGACTGTGTGACATCTCAAATGCTTGTGTATGTGTGTATGTGTGCTAGCAGAACTAGAAAATAAAGAGAAAGGGCGCACAACACTTAAAGTTTCTGCGCTCAGCCCTCCCTGCCTATCCAAACGGTGTGGATCCACACACACACACACACACACACACACACACACACACACACACACACACTGAAGTCTTAATTACTGAAGGAGGCAAGTGCTCGTGACACCCACTACAGTTTCCTCTACCCCGTCCTCAGCTGGAGGGAAGCAGAGACTCTCAGCCCCAGTGATTCCTTCTGTTCTCATTAAGAGAGAGAGCGAGGGAGAGAGAGAGGGAGAGAGCGAGGGAGAGAGAGAGGGAGAGAGAGGACTGTGATGTATCTGTGCTAATGAAGTGTGCAGAGCAGCAAACTCACTTTTCTTCCCTCTGCGGCGAGCACACACACACACCTACTGGGTGCAGAAAGCAACAGCATATTGTTGTCTCGATTGGAAAAAAAGACCCTTGCTGCTAGCTCAGTTCCCACTGTCAAAAGAAAGAGGCTGGGATCCTCACAGGTGCATACCATCATCATCATCATCATCATCATCATAAGCATGACAATTAACTACATAACATTTGAAGGGCAATGGTATCTCTCAAAATTGTTTTGAGTTTTAACAGTTGCACTAGTATTGAGATGTCAAGATTTCAAATGCACTTGATCGTCTGTCTTAGCTCTTCATTGTTCTCTCTCCCTTCCTCCCTCTCTCTCTCCCTTCTCTCTCTCTCCCTCTCTTTCTCCCCTTCACTGCCCCATGTACCCCCGCTCTCTCCTCCTCAGAGGAGCAGTGACGCCTGCTCCAAAGCGTCCGTGCGCGGGGACAGCGTACTGGAGCTGCCTCCCTGTGTGGTAGTGCGAGGAGGAGGAGGAGGAGGAGGAGGAGGTGAGGAGGGGTCCGTTGCCCCAGTGCAGAGTCAGCAGAGCACCGCCATGGCCTCCCCATGCTCTGGCTACAAAGGTCAGCACTGCCACCACACACTGCTCTGCGTAACACACTGCACTGCACACATATATACCCAAACACCACTGGTCAGCACAGAGAAGAAAAAAAACATTATCACAGAATCACAGAAGTGGGGTTACACTTGGATAGTCTGCCAATATAGACTTTACAGATGGTTTTTTGAAATTCAAGTTCTGTCTTTAAATGTGTTGTTGAAAAATGACTGAACGTGACTTTAACCAAACCCAACCCCTAGACCAAGCTGTACCCATAGATTGTTGTTAACAGTGTATCAACAGAGACCTTGTTTTCAGTCTGAGCATCTGTAGATGATCTGTATAGAAAATAAGGTAAAGGTAAAGGTAAAGTCTGACCATTTCCATGCTCTGTTGCATTCGTACTTCAAGGCCATTGGAGAGTTAGAGGGGGGGAGGGGGGCAGTACAGCAGTACACAGCTTTGTGTGTCCCAACGCATGGCATCGTAACACATCACTAGGCAACAGCAAACAGCAGCAATACTGCCGCAGCAAGACAGAGGGGTGCACCACACCATTTAACAACCGGCAGCAAAGCGCAACACACACACTTTATTTCACAGTGCACTACAAGCCATGAAACATAAATCACATGACAGCATGTTGAATACGAAAGTGAGAGATATAGCGAGAGAGAGAGAGAGATAGAGAGAGAGAGATAGAGCGAGAGAGAGATAAAGAAAGAGAGAGTAGCAGTCTGACAGTAAAAATGGGTAGACACAGGCAGACCTTCAGAATCAGGGGTACCATACACTTCATGACCAGCTGTCCAATTTTATGATCCAACTCTTCTATCCAACTCTTCTCTAAAATTTGAAGCCATACATCCAAAATTCAAGGAAATTGAAGACCACAAGCCCTTTGGATATTTTGGATAGATGGGGACTATTAATCTCACATGCATCCTTGTGTGCATTTATGGAATAACAATACATGTTGATAAATACTGGCAATACCATGCATGATTTGTCATGCTCATATAGTACATTTGATTGAGATTAACTGAATTGAGAGACAGAGAGAACAGGGAGACAGAGAGAGAAAGAGAGACACACACACAAATACACTATCATATACTGCATTTTATTTGACTTTATTTATTTTATTTTATTTTCTTATGGAAATCTATTGACATGTGTGTATGTCCAGATTTATTGTATAATAACTGCTGGCAATATGAGTGACCTTGTCATGTCCATAAAGAATTGAATTGAATTGAGAGAGAGAGAGAGAGATGGAGAGCTGAAGAGAGAGAGAGAGAGAGAGAGAGAATCAGGGTTCGTACTCTTAACACCCGTCTGTCTGTCCCCATGTCCAGGTTTGCTCCCCACCCTCCCCAACGCTCCTCTGACCTCCCTCACCCCTCCGGCGCACAACACCCCCCGCTCCGCCACGCCCTCCACCTCCCACAGGAGCAGTGCGTTCCCCAGCAGCCTGATGATGGGCGCCGGGGGCACGGAGATGGGCATGCCCGGACCCCTGCTGCCCACGCCCAGCCTGCTGGCCTTGCTGCCCCCACACCTGTCCCCGGAGCTCCACGGGCTGCAGGAGGCCGTGCTGGGCTTCCCCCTGCTGCAGAAGCGTGTCCGCGAGCTCATAGCCCACGCCAGGCAGGTGGAGCAGGAGAGGCAGGAGAGGCGCAGTGTCACACTCAAGCCACTAGAGGCACTGCGGTGCAGGTGAGCGGTGCAGTTGTGAGGATGGTTTAAAAGGCATGTGCTGACACACTCACACACACACACACACACACACACACACACACACACACACACACACACACACACACACACACACACACACACACACACACACACACACACACACACACACAGAAGGGCATGAAGGGTATTTTAAGTCACCCTGAATTCTGCTGTATTTTGATATGATAAATAATAAATAACATACAAACCTCAATAACATACAAACCACATTACACAGTGAAACAAACAAACAAACGCAAAAAACCCTCTATACTCACAAGCATTAGTTAAGGGTCTTGGTTTGCTTTTGTTTAGCTTCATAGAATCCATGTAGATATATTTCTCCACTTTTCACACACAGACACACACACACACACACACACACACACACACACACACACACACACACAGACACACACACAGACACAGTAAATAAACTGAGAGAGGAGATGAAAGCTGAACACAGTGTGACCACCAGAGGCCCCTCTCTCTACACTGGTCAAACTTGGCAGCACAGTGGACTGAGAGGGAGAGACCGAAAGAGAGAGAGAGAGAGGGAGAGAGAAAGAGAAAGAGAGAGTGAGAGAGAACAGGAGAGAGAGAGAGAGAACAAGAGGGAGAGAAAGGAAGAGAGAGTGAGAGAGAGAACAAGAGGGAGAGCAAATAGAGTAAGAAGGAGAACTGCAGCAAGGGTCCCAGCCTCTCCCTCCCTCCACCTGCATTATACATGGGACTGACTGGGTGAAGCTCACACAGCCTGGATCATCAGCAGATGACTGACTGCTCTATGGCAAAGACAGAACATGGCATGGTTTGTTTTTGTTTGTTGTGTTTAGTTTGTGTGTGTTTATTGTCAAGAGAGCATATCACATCCTCTGAGTGTCTGTGTGTATAAGACCAGGCCCATGAACTGGCCTTTGTGGGATACAGCATTTTTTTACACTATGTATTTGTATGTATGTTGCAGGTGTAAATTTTATGTGCATGGGGGGGATCTGAGGGATTGTGTTTGTGCACAATGTGCCTTGGAGTTTTTGAGTGTGTGTGTGGGTTAGACAGAGTCCATTCTGTGTATACAGGAGTATCGTGTGTGTGTGTGTGTGTGGGAAAGTGAGAATGAGAAGGGTGTGTGAATGTCAGAGAATGATGTGTGCGCTTGTATGTCTGGGAGAGAGAGAAAGGGAGGATTGTGTGTGATTGTGTGTGTGTGTGTGTGTAGGGAAGAAAGAAAATGAGAACAGAGTGTTGGTGTTTTATTTGAGTGTGTATAGGAGAGACAAAAGTGTGTGTGTGTGTGTGTATGTGTGTGTATGGAAGAGTGTAGGGATGCGCGAGGGAGTGGGGCTGCTCCGTCACCCAGGAGATGAGTCCCACCCCCACAGGTCAAAGGTCGTCCTCTCTGGAGACCATCTTCCCTGCACCAGTGCATTCTGGGAGTGCCTGCAGACCAAGGCCGACTGCTCTCTCCCTGCCATGACTCCAACCCCCAGCCTCCCAAGAGAAGACTCCCTGCCTCTGTACTACAGCTCACACATGCCCGAGAGGAGAGGAGAAAAGAGAGAGAGTTACCAGTGACAGACAGGGAGATGGAGGAGTGAAATTATATCAGATGGAGGAAGAACGGCAACAAAGGACAACGTCAACACAAGGCCACTGGCCACTGATAATATCTGGAACATGGAGACATGTTTTCATAAACAATCATTAATCATTGTAAACAGTGGTCTTCTTACAATAACCTCTAAAGACAATGGCACAATGTAGCTTTGGCTAGTAGCTTTTGATTGGCTCTTCAAATGAGGAAAGGGATATGATTGGATGCTAGTGAGAGTGGAGTGGTTTGACAGGAAGGTAAAGACGGCAGGAACTGTAATAAATGTCCCTGAGTGGACATTCTAAGCTGTACATTCTGATGGATCAATACCAGGGTTGTGCAAAATTCCAGAATTGAATTGAAACTGGCTCTCAAATTCAAATTAAATTCTTGAATTTCCCTTGCATCTCAACTGAGGTAGCAAACAGGAAGCAGAATTGCAATTCGAATTTTGCACAACCCTGATCAATACAGGAAATTAAGTGGCTGATTAGGAGAGTGGTTACGCTATGAACGGTCATTCTTGTGTCTAGACGGAAGGTACGATTTGGTGCTATTGATGTGAACGCTGTGTTATGTCATATTCCTCTTGCAGGTACCTGCGTCTGTCCGAGAGCAACATCAGCACTCTGCTCGAGCTGTGCAAGGAGTCTGGGGTCGATGTGGACATCCACCCCCACATGAAGGACTCAGACATCGACATCTCCAACCTATTCAAGAGCTTGTCATCTCCTTCATCCAGCACTGAGCTGATGTGATTAATCTCTCTCTCTCTCTCACACACACACACACACACACACACACACGCACATTGTAAGCATAGAATTAAATGCATATGCTGACAAGGATCTACATATTCAGTCATATGCAACATATGCAATTCAGTCACACACAAAATATACAGTGTAATCGAGCAACTATGAAATTTCATATATCATATATTTCATCAGTGAAGAAATAGTCAATAAAGCTGTAACCACATTTCTGTTTTGATATTCGGCCACTAGAGAGCGCTCCAGAGTTGTTGTTCAGCGAGCATCACTCTTGAATGCATCAGTTCCAGCTGACCGAGCTCGATCTCACAAAATGGGGTTTAAGGTGGTCATGTCTGTGCTTGGCTCCTACTGAAAACACACGGAGTCCTAGTACCAAGGCGCAAAAATACAACTCAAGTCATTCTGGGCACTTGGGGGAAATCTTTTTAATGACTAGATAACTTTCATGCCTTTCAGAGATGTTCAGTGTGTGTGTGTATATATACTGTTCCATAAACTCCCTCTCTACCAACTTCAGTAACCATAATTTGAGTTTCTTAAAGGCAATGTTGACCTGCTCACCTGTAAGTTGAATTGACCACAGGTCTTAATCTCACACGCCTGAGAAATTATTTACATGTTTCACAATGGAGGTATAGATGGAGCATACAGGTGAACAAAGCTCCCATTAAAGAAAAACACTGAAGTCTGTGAGTTCATTTAGGAGATATTTAATAAATCAAACTGCTAATACAAACATTGATTTAAGGCAGACTAGCAGCAAGCATCAGCTGCGAGATGGAGAGTAAGAATAAATACAAGGCTGATCGTTTCATTAAAAAAAAATAGAAAATGATAAAGCCAGAGAGACAGAGTGAAATCAGACTGGGGACAGTGCAGCTGTTGGTTGGGGCATAAAGGAAGAGACATTAAAACAGTAACAGGACATTAAGTGGCATCCTAATACAGGCAGAGTCTGTGTGAGTGGGATTGGATGTGTGTCTCTGTGTGTGCATGTGTGTGTATAATTATGCTTCCGTGTGTTTGCATTTGCACCCTAGCGTGCAGATCTTTGGGTGTCTGCATTGTGAAAGTGTGTGTGTGTGTGTGTGTGTGTGTGTGTGTGTGTGTGTGTGTGTGTGTGTGTGTGTGTGTGTGTGTGATGGGGAAGGGGTATTTTGGCTTGTTAGACATCTGTTACATGAATAATTGGTTAACGCAATAAAGTGCAAAGATAAATGAAAACAAAGAAAATTACAGAACATCCCAAAGTTCCTGGTGACCTTTGACGATGTATAACATCACAACAAATAATTCCCAACATTAAAGTCATCATCTAACATCTAAACCTCCCCACACCCACATACACTCTCACAAACTCTGTCAGCACTAGTCCATAAACAAAAATTTTCTTGATCTGTAAAAAGGGCATGAATGTGTGTGTGTGTGTGCGCGTGTGCGTGTGTGCGTGTGTGCGTGTGTGTGTGTGTGTGTGAGAGAGACTGGTCAGTTAAGGCTTGTGTATGCTGTACTTTCTGCTTGCGTGACATTCAGGGGGGGAACATTCAGTTGAGTCAATGGAGCCGGCGCTGCAGTACATGCTCACGAGCCGCTCAGCAGGAGCAGGAAATGAGAGCTCGGCTGGCCAATCAAACCCTTACGCTGTGGTGGTGTGTGTTCAGGGACATGGACAGATGGATCCAGGATGCCTGATAAGGTCGTGACATACTGGAGGTGGGGTGGAGAGAAGGGTGGTGTTGGACTAAAGCCTTTTAACAGCATTAAGTTATCTAGTGCAGGGGACTGCATAAAAGATGATGTCAAGATATTATATCTATATTATATATGGTATATATATTATGTAGATATACAGTATCTAATGACTTCCTCTCTCTCTTTCTCTCTCTCTCACACACACACACACACACACACTCTCTCTCTCTCTCTCTCTCTCACACAAACACACACACACACACTCTCTCTCATGCACACAAACACACTTACTCTCTCTCTCTCTCTCACACACACACACACACACACACACACACACACACACACTCTCTCTCTCTCTCTCTCTCACACACACACACTAACTCTCTCTCTCTCTGGTTTTCACCCCCATCCCCTTCTCACTCTGTGGTTGTTGTTCCCCATTAAAAAAAAAAAAAAACAATAATAAAAATAAATTAAACATGACTTGGTTTGTTTCCTGGAGAGCCCATCCTCTGGAAAACGTTAAATTCTGGGTTGTACTGAAGAGGAAAACAAAAGGACAGAAGTAGAGGAAGCAATCTGTTTGGTCAGCAAAGTGTTAACCCCCTTGCCTGCCTGCTCCAGTCCCAGGAGCCAGTCTTAAGGTAACAAAAACGGGACTAATGTAGACGTAGTCTAAGCCTGACCTTACCTGACCTCACCCTGTCTGGGTAGAGACAGTTCTCTTCAGTGCTATCTGAACTAATCTCACCCTATGATCATGAAACATTTGAAAAACCAAAACAAGAAAGAAGAAAAAAAATAATGCCAATAATAAAAAAAAGGCGTTCAATGGCTGTGATGCTGATGATGAGTCTTTGAGCTACTTTAACAAGGCAGCAGTAGCAGGAAGAAGAGGAGGAAGAGAGGCAGCCTGTGTCAGCGTGGCGCAAGGGTGGAGAGGAATCAGGGAGAGAGGGAGAGCATTCAAAAGGAGTGATAAAGAAGAGGAGGCGTGAGAGACGGGAGGTGAGGGGTAAGGCCCATAGAGTGGACTGAGTTCCTTCCTCCCAGAAGAACAGCTAAAAGTCCCCTCACCAAGTCCTTTTAACCACATCATTAACCCCACCATCATCATCATCGTTATCAACATTGTCATGGTCACCACCACCATCAACCTCATCATTTTCTTCATGAGTCACTCTTCTTGATCCAGGCCATGTCATCGCTGCGAGGCTTCTGTCCAGTCAGGGCCTCAATCAGCCACTCCATCCCACGCCAGAAACCTACGCAGTCCAGAGGGTAGTTCAACCAGCCTGAGAGAGAGAGAGAGAGAGAGAGAGAGACAGAGAGAGAGAGAGAGAGAGAGAGAGAGGTACACAAAGACAAGAAAGAAGAGACATTAGTTAACACAAAAATGGCTGCACAGAAGCAACCACATGGTTGACAAACAGCAAAAGTACATGACAAAAAATATGGAGAGCACAGCAAATCAAAAGCTCAGTCTTGTTTTCTCTTCTCTTCTCCTGTGTTCTGTGGTGTTCTGTTGTGTTCTGTGCTGTTCTGTGGTGTGCTGTTTTGTTGTGTTCTGTTGTGTTCTGTTCTGTTGTGTTCCGTGCTGTGGTGTTCTGTGCTGTGTTCTGCATTCTGTGGTGTTCTGTGCTGTGCTGTGTTCTATGGTGTTCTGTGTTGTGCTGTGTTCTGTGCTGTGCTGTATTCTATGGTGTTCTGTGCTGTGCTGTTCTGTGCTGTGCTGTATGCTGTGCTGTGCTGTGCTGTGCTGTGCTGTGCTGTGCTGTGCTGTGCTGTGCTGTGCTGTGTTCTGTGCTGTGCTGTGTTCTGTGCTGTGCTGTGATTGGCTGTCTGGGCTCTTCCCTGCTGCAGTGGAAATGGGCAGCCAGCCTCAGATCGCACCTCCCCAGGGTCCAGCCAGGAGATGTGGCTTTGGCTCCGAGGTAATGCACACTTACGGCTATAAATATGCACCGCACCCCGCTGCCCAGCCCAGCTTAATGCACACACATACACATGCACACGGTTACTATTCAACATTCATCCATCCACACACACACATACTGCCACATGATGGTAGCAGACATGCTGTCCCTTTGGGGTCTTACATGAAAGCCATTTCAGCCTAACACACCTACATATGTACACACTTACACTCTCTCTCTCACACACACACACACACACACACACACGTCTGACCCAGAGTGATAGACTGATAGGACAGATAGATGTGCACCACTTGGAATCAAAAGACACACTTGTGTTACTGCGCACACAGAGGACAGTGATAAAGGCAGTGATAATGACATATGCAAACATTGAAATTG
>NC_063199.1:17964890-17969890 GCF_017589495.1 Alosa alosa
TCTAGAGCAGAAATGCAAAATAATTACTCTCTGGTGTGAGATATATTAGGGATGTGATGGAGCAGCAGTAGTGTAGCCGCTTGGCTATCGGTCGGCCCGGGTTCAACTCCCCAATCTGCCTTTGCGAGTCCATAGTGTGGTTTCACCAGACTCGCTCACTTGATGGGTGGGGCCAGGCTAGCATGTCCATATTGCTTAGTATTAAAGCGTCTGCTAAATACTAGTCAACTTTAACTTTATATTACTATATGAGATAAATGAATGATTGAAATGACAGCAAGAGCCTCAGTTAACTAACTAGCCTTTAACCACCCTACTCAGAAAGAGCCTCAGTTAACTAACTAGTCTTTAACCACCCTACTCAGCAAGAGCCTCAGTTAACTAACTAGTCTTTAACCACCCCACTCTGCAAGAGCCTCAGTTAACTAACTAGCCTTTAACCACCCTACTCAGCAAGAGCCTCAGTTAACTAACTAGCCTTTAATTAACCACCCTACTCCCCTCATGCTGCTTTCAGTGTTGAGCGTGTAAGAACATGCTTGTTGTACAGTAGGAAGGAGAGGAGCGGGTCATTCACACCACACACCAGTTGTCTCTGACCTGACAGCAATGTGTCCAGTAGCCCTCATTAGACCAGCTCGGATTTTGCCTGTCTGGGTCGTGACCCTCTGACCCCGATCTACTGTCAGACAGGCACCAGGCCTGGATCCCCCTCCTCACACACTCACACGCACACACACACACACACAGACACACACACAAACACGAACATCGCTGGCACTTGCTGTTCTACTCGCAGGGTCAGTGTGTGCCTTTTGATATTTCCATGTGAGCTCTGATCTTCAGGATACGCTGCTCTTAACTCCAGCCCCGCCCACACACACAGCCTCTGGCAAACGCAAACACGCTGGCTGGAAACACGCTGGCGTTACAGTGTCAAGACCTTGGAATTTTCAGTTGTGTGTGGGTTGTGTGTCTGTGTCTGTGTGTGTGTGTGTGTATGTGTGCATGTGTGTGTGTGTGTGTGTGTGTGTATGTGTGCGTATGCATGTGTGTGTGTGTGTGTGTGTGTGTGTGTGTGTGTGTGTGTGTGTGTGTGTGACTGTCTCTGTGTGTGTGTGTGTACATGTGTGTGTGTGTGTGTGCATGTGTGTGTGTGCATGGGTGTGCATGTGTGTGTGTGTGTGTGTGCATGTGTGTCTGTGTGGCCAGCCAGCCAATGGCATGCATAGGTGTGCATGTGTGTGTGTGTGTGTGTGTGTGCTCATGTGTGTGGATGGATGCATGTGTGTGTGTGTGTGTGTGTGTGTGTGTGTGTGTGTGTGTGTGTGTGTGTGTGTGTGTGTCTCACCCGGCGTGTAGCTGAGGAACTTGTAGGCCATGTGTGCTAGAGGCAGGACGGTGATCATGCAGTTGTCTCCGTTGGTCTCGATGAAGTCGTGGCGCGTGATGGCCGTGGGGTCAATGTGGTGCTCCGGAAGAGCAGTGAGCCTGAAGAAAATGACAGAGAGGAGAGAAAACCCAGGTGAGGATAGATGGAAGGAGGAGTGAGAGTCAGATGCGGTGAATTGAATTAAGAGAGGGATTAAGAGAGTGTGTGTGAGAGACAGAGAGAGAGAGAGAGAGAGAGAGAAAGAGATAGAGAAAGAGAGAAAGAGATAGAGCAGGGGAGTGAATGTCTCTCTGAGAGACTGAGTGAGTGAGTGAGTGAGTGAGTGAGTGAGTGAGTGAGTGAGTGTGTGTGTGTGTATCCGTGTATGAGAGAATGTTTGTGTGTGTGAGTGAGTGAGTGTGTGTGCATGCCAGCTTGAGTGTGTATGTGTGTGTGTGTCAGCGTGACTGTGAGCAGTACAGAGAGACAGATGAGGGGGCAGTTCTCTCATTACAGGACAGGACTGCGGTCATCACTTATCCAGACGGGCTAGAGGTGCACTGTGAAGGGAGAGCCCAGGTGGAGCCCCACTGCCGAGTCTTAGCCTCCATATGCCACTCACCACAGAACTGCCCAGCACTGCCCAGCACTACCCAACACTACCCAGCACTACCCAGCACTGCCCAACATTACCCAGCACTACCCAGCACTGCCCAACACTGCAACATTGCAGCACTGCAGCACTGCAACATTACCCAGCACTGCAACATTACCCAGCACTACCCAACATTACCCAGCACTGCCCAACATTACCCAGCACTACCCAGCACTACCCAGCACTACCCAACATTACCCAGCACTACCCAGCACTACCCAGCACTGCCCAGCACTGCACAGCACTGCCCAGCACTACCCAACACTACCCAGCACTTCCTAAAACTACCCAGCACTACCCAGCACTGCCCAACACTACCCAGCGCTGCCCAGCACTACCCAACACTACCCAGCACAACCCAGAGCTGCCCAGCACTCCCCAACCCAGCACAGCACTGAAATACATTTGGGATACTATGATGCCTTTGAGATATTGTGATGTATCATGATCGTGTCTAACTTGATTAAATGATACCCGATCCAACAGGTCAGGGAGTGAGACAAGTTGGCATGCAGGAGTGAGAGGAGGAGGAGGAGAGAAAGAGAAAGAGAGAGAGAGTTTTTGAAATACTACAAGAAACCAAGGTAGAGGCCAGTGCATTTTGGCTAGATGAGTGGTAGTGTAGTGGTTAAGGAGCTGGGCTACACGTGGCAGCAGCCTGAAAGTTGTCGGTTCAATCCACCGCTCCAATCAAGCAGCTCCTGAAGCGGTTCAACCCCAAGTTGTCTCGGGACAATGTAGTCCCCTTGTAATATAGTTGACATATGTGCTGCTTTGGCTAAAATGCTTTCAGCAAAATGTATTCCCCAAAAAAAAAAACACACACACACACACACACACACACACAGACACACACACACAAACCCGCGAACATCGCTGGCACTTGCTGTTCTACTCGCCAGGAGTCAGTGTGTGCCTTTGACATTTCCATGTGAGCTCTGATCTTCAGGATCGCTGCTCTTAACTCCAGCCCGCCCACACACACAGCCTCTGGCAAAAGCGCAAACACGCTGGCTGGAAACACGCTGGCGTTACAGTGTCAAGACCTTGGAATTTTCAGTTGTGTGTGTGTGCATGTGTGTGTCTGTGTGTGTGTGTGTGTGCGCATGGGTGTGCATGTGTGCATGTGTGTGTGTGTGTGTGTGTGTGTGTGTGTGCTCATGTGTGTGGATGGATGCATGTGTGTGTGTGTGTGTGTGTGTCTCACCCGGCGTGTAGCTAAGGAACTTGTAGGCCATGTGTGCTAGAGGCAGGACGGTGATCATGCAGTTGTCTCCGTTGGTCTCGATGAAGTCGTGGCGCGTGATGGCCGTGGGGTCAATGTGGTGCTCCCGGAAGGGACGGATGAACGCCTGAAGAGAAAATGACAGAGAGGAGAGAAAACACAGGTGAGGATAGATAGAGGAGAGAAAACACAGGTGAGGATAGATGGAAGGAGGAGTGAGAGTCAGATGCGGTGAATTGAATTAAGAGAGGGATTAAGAGAGTGTGTGTGAGACAGAGATAGAGAGAGATAGAGAAAGAGATAGAGAAAGAGCGGGGGAGTGAATGTCTCTCTGAGAGACTGAGTGAGTGAGTGAGTGAGTGAGTGAATGTCTGTGTGTGTATGAAAAAGGCAATGAGTGTATCTGTGAACGAGTGAACGAGTGAGAGAGTGAGTGTGTGTGTGTGTGTGTATCCGTGTATGAGAGAATGTTTGTGTGTGTGAGTGAGTGAGTGTGTGTGCATGCCAGCTTGAGTGTGTATGTGTGTGTGTGTGTCAGGCGTGACTGTGCCAGGCAGTACAGAGGGCAGATGAGGGGGCAGTTCTCTCATTACAGGACAGGACTGCGGTCATCACTTATCCAGACGGGCTAGAGGTGCACTGTGAAGGGAGAGCCCAGGTGGAGCCCCACTGCCGAGTCTTAGCCTCCATATGCCACTCACCACAGAACTGCCCAGCACTGCCCAGCACTACCCAGCACTACCCAGCACTACCCAGCACTACCCAGCACTGCCCAGCACTACCCAGCACTACCCAGCACTACCCAGCACTACCCAGCACTACCCAACATTACTCAACATTACCCAACATTACCCAGCACTGCCCAACATTACCCAGGCACCCCAGCACTACCTGCAACATTACCCAGCACAGCACTGCAACATTACCCAGCACTGCCCAGCACTACCCAACATTACCCGGCACTACCCAGCACTACCCAACATTACCCGGCACTACCCAACATTTCCCAGCACTGCCCAGCACTACCCAACACTACCCAGCACTGCCCAGACCAGCACAGCGCTGCCCAGCACTACCCAACACTACCCAGCACTTCCTAAAACTACCCAGCACTGCAGCACTGCCCAACACTACCCAGCACTGCCCAGCACTACCCAACATTACCCAGCACTACCCAGCACTACCCAACATTACCCAGCACTGCCCAGCACTACCCAACATTACCCAGCACTACCCAGCACTACCCAGCATTACCCGGCACTACCCAACATTACCCAGCACTGCCCAGCACTACCCAACACTACCCAGCACTGCCCCAGACCAGCCTGGCTGCCCAGCACTACCCAACACCCAGCACTTCCTAAAACTACCCAGCACTGCCCAACACTACCCAGCGCTGCCCAGCACTACCCAACACTACCCAGCACAACCCAGAGCTGCCCAGCACTCCCCAACCCAGCACAGCACTGAAATACATTTGGGATACTATGATGCCTTTGAGATATTGTGATGTATCATGATCGATGTCTAACTTTGATTAAATGATACCTGATCCAACAGGTCAGGGGGAGTGAGACAAAGTTGGCATGCAGTGAGTGAGGGAGAGAAAGTGAGAGAAAGAGAGAGAGAGAGTTTTGAAATACTACAAGAAAACCATGTAGAGGAAGAAAAGATGCATAGATGAGTGGTAGTGTAGTGGTTAAGGAGCTGGGCTATCGTGCAGTAGCCTGAAAGTTGTCGGTTCAATC
>NC_063199.1:17972390-17977390 GCF_017589495.1 Alosa alosa
GTTCAGATGAACCATGTACGCACACACACACAGAAACATGTGTATCACACACACCAAGCCAGATATGTGTAGTAAGTCAGACAGAACACACCGGCTGGACAACAGATTTGGCCTTTGTATTTTTCAGGCTCATCAGCATTGTGTCCAGTAGGCCGCTCACTGAACAACCGTTCTCCAGACTGAAGGTCATCTCACTTTACTGGCCAAAGTAACCACACAATGCTCTTTGTGCGGCTAGCTATTAGCATGGTAACAGCCACAGCAGCTGGAGAGTTAGCTGGGTATAGAGACTAGTCTAGAGTCGGCATGCTGCCACAACCTAATCAGAATAGATTAGATTCCACTTTATTTTAAACGTCAAATAAAGTCACAATAACTAGGTGCCACAGCCTCAGAGTCCACATGGTCATGGGTAAAACAACCAAATAAGAATCGCCATGGTAACGTGTAGCACAGCCAAAATCAGAGTCGGCATGGTAACGCGCACCACTGCCTAAGGAGAGTCGGCATGGTAACGGGTATGGCGGCCCAGAGCGGTAATCAGAGTCGGCCCGGTAATGGGCACGGCAGCCTAATCAAAGTAAGCACAGTAATCAGAGAGTGCTGGCTAATGGCACAGTGTCCCTGAGGTGCCAGGCTCCGCTGCGGTCCCAGTGCCCGCCACCCCTGCCTCCTCGTGCCCCTGACGTTGCCCAGACAATAGTGCTCCAGTGACCTTTGTGAGCGGCAGGCTGGCAGGGCCGCCCCTGCAGATTTATCACCTGCACCTGTGGGCCGCAGGGAGCAAGAGGGCCACCCCGGCTTCTAATTGGACGAGCCACCGCCGACCTTTTCTCTGATTGGACAGGGCGACGGCGGCTGTGCTCTGCTTTAATGCTGGCTCTCGCTGCCTCAGCACCCCCCCCATGGGTACAGCTTTGCAGCCCCCCTCCCCAGGGGTTAACATGGGGAGGGCAGGTGGGGGGTGGCAGAAGTGTGTGTGTGTGTGTGAGAGTGGGGTGTGTGTGTGTGTGTGTTAATGTGTGTGTGTGTGTGTGTGTGTGTGTGCGTGAGAGTGGGGTGTGTGTGTGTGTGTGTGCGTGTGGGCCCCCAGGGGCTGCTGGGAAGCAGGAAGGGGTGTCCCAGAGGGCAGGCGGTGGCATTTAAACTTCCTGCAGTTAGGGCTCTGATAAAGCACAACATGGACAGCCAAGGCCTTGCCACTATCTACATAAAACAGGGTAATTAGTCCTAATCAAACACAGGGATAATGCTAACAGCCCTGGCTGAAGGCTGGTTTCTCCCTCTCTTTTGCGCTCTCTCTCTCTCTCTCAGAGAGAGAGAGAGAGCGAGAGCGAGAGAGAGAGAGAGGGGAGCATGTATGTGTTTTGAACGAGAAAGGAACAAAATGGCTACAACACATAGACACATACTGCACACACACACACACACACACACACACACACACACACACACACACACACACACACACACACACACACACACACACACACACACACACAGTCGATGTACTTCATTATGGACCAAACAAATCCTGGATTAAATGTAACCTTTATAAAAACTGAACAAAAACTGGGAAAATGCCAACAACATTGTGTATCAGTGTTTAGGAATGAGTGTGTGTACTGTATAAATCTGCATGTGTGTTATTACGACTGGTTGTAATAAGTAAGGCGATTGATGGGGCATGCCTACAGTATACGTAGTGTGTGTGTTTGGGCATGAAATAAAAGGGTGTTGACCCCATTCACATCTCAAGCCTACAGAGTGTATAAAGTGGGGGTGGGTGGCGGGATGCCTCATGATATGGTCCAATGACCCTCTGATGTGCAATGCTCACACACACACACACACACACAAAAGAAGAAATACTACTCTGATACTCTGAGCCTGCCCACCATCTCTGATAAATGCTACTGTAGATATACTCCTGTGGACAAAGTCAACAAAACATTTATTCTCTCTAACTACTTGCCCTTATTTAAATGACAGGCAAGGTGCAAAGTCAGGCAATGAGCAACACAGTGTATAAGGGTAATGAAATAACCATAACCATCATAATCATCTAGTTAAGATCCTGAGCACAGACATGTAATGGGATCAGCTCAATGGCACATTCCACATATTAGCTTCAGTTCATGGCCCAGACGCTGTACTTTAGTTCATGGCCCAGACGCTGTACTTCAGTTCATGGCCCAGACGCTGTACTTTAGTTCATGGCCCATACACTGTACTATGCCACAGCATTTATATTAGGGCCCTAAGTGTATGGACATCTTCAATTTAATCTCAGTATGTTATGTCTCTTAATTTGGTGAAATGCTGAACGGGGATCAGTGTAGAAATTCTGACTCTCTGGCCATGTATGGATGCTATGCACCATGAAACTGATGGAGGTACAGCAGCTCTAGGCCTGGCTGGCACTCACCTTCCCAATGATGGGGATGTCTACCGAGCCCCAGGTGTCTGCTCCCCAGTGCACCATCCCCGAGGCAAAGTCTGCCATGACGATCCCAGCCACTGCAGAGAATACGGGGAATGAGAAAGAGAGAGAGATGGAGAGAGGGAGAGAAGACAGAGAGAGGGAGAGAGAGAGAAAGAGAGAGATAGAGATAGAAGAGAGAATGAGAATTAAGGACAGCATAATAGCAGGTGAAGGCCAATTACCAGTATTTAAAGTGAACAGTGAACAGATTTCACACAATTATTTTAGAAGCGTATATATTGACCAGTATTCAGAGACTACATGGGAGGGATGAGGGTGATCCGCACTCGCACACAGTGAGCGAGTGTAGTAAAATATCTGAGAGTGATGTTTCAGAGGCCATGGGTTATTAGTAAACTAACTAAAGAGCCAGGCAGAATCACAACACTGAGCGATTCCATCCCTCCTAACATTCCAGCGCCCCTGTCTGGATGATCAATAACTGATCAATTTACAAGAACCACAAGCGTGGGGAAACAGTGGAGAAATGTCCATTTATTTCTGATAATGGACACATCGTCCATTTATTTCTGATAATGGACACCTCGTCGGGCATTATCCGTTACTTATTTTATCCTTGTGGAAAAAAGCTCTGTGACACTTCATGAAGCACACTCATGCACTTCACACATACAGGTGCCCCTCGTACATCCATCCATCCACCGTACATCACAGGGGGCCTCACTATGCATCGCCATTCCATGGGGGCCCTCATACAGGGGTCAACCTGACCTAAGGGTCCCTCATTAGCTCTTTAAGAGCTCATTAGCTCAGCTCTTACTTTGAGCACACTTCCTTTAGCATCACAGCAAGCCCTTTCACTTCAGGCATTATGTAGCAAAAGGAGAAAGCAGTCACCCCACCTGGCCTCAAACTCCAGAACAAAACCTGCACTCTGATCGCAACACAAAAAAAACAGGCTCTTTTTTATTTTTGGTGTGGTGAGTATTACATATGTATAACTCTGTTTCTAACAGCTTACTTACAGGTATAGGCAATATATTTGCTTTTGCCTTGCCAGTTTACTTACAAATATAATGCACTTGCTTCCCTACTTATTTGGTATGGCCATATGCAAGTCCTTTATGGTACAATGTTGCCTCAGGGCAGTTTTTTGTAATTTTCTTTGACACCTACACTGATATGTTTTGAAATGTTGTTGATAATACATCTTTACTTATCAATAAAGCTTGCTCATATTTTTTCTTGATGATTTACTGGAAGTAAAGTACAGAGAAATGCAATGCAATTTCACAAGGGAAAATGTGCCGTTTATTATTTGCAGAAATCCTTTTTCACTTTAAAGAGGGGATGTTTGTAAATTATTGTAATAAAGGCCCATTTAAATCGACCAAGATTCCATTAATAAAATTAGTAAAAGTGGAAATATCCAAGGGGGGTGAATATTTCTTATGGGCACTATACATAACATAGAGGTGATATATTTTCTGTATTCTACTCTGTGTTACATCAACCTGTAATACAGGTCATTATGAGTTGCCAAGCCTGCAAAACAAACCTATAGAAAAAACAACTACCCCTGCCTACCCTCCTACATATTAACAATGAACCTATTCCCTTGGATAACTCTCTTTCACGCCCTGAGGATGACCATGATGACTGTCACAGTGTGTCTGTAAACAATGGTGTCGGTGACCAACAATCTCCTTTAATGCGGAAACATTACCTATGAGGGTAGGCCAAACAACAGTAGGACTACTGTCATTATCACCAGTGCACTGTTTCCTGCCTTTAATAGGAGATGGTATCAGTGATAGCCAGGCGCCAGTGGGGCTGACTAATGGCTTGGATGTGTTGGGGAGTTTGGGGTGTGTGTGTGTATGTGTGTGTGTGTGTCTGTGTGTGATGGAGAAGGAGCGGGTCAGGAGCGTACCAATGCCGAAGATAATCTTGAAGATGTGCACCGTGGAGAAGTTGATGAGGAGGAAGGAGAAGTTCATGATGAAGAGAGTGAGGCACAGAATCACGCAGAACCACTCCTGCAGACGCTTACCTGAGACAAAGAGAGATAGAGAGACAGAGAGACAGAGAGAGAGAGAGGGAGAGAGAGACAGAGAGAGAGAGAGGAGAGAGGGAGAGAGAGACAGAGAGAGAGAGAGGGAGAGAGATAGATAGATAAATAGAAATACTTATTTAAATATTGACCAAATCCGAAGCAAACATTGTTACAAAAACATCCTGGCAACCTGAGGCATTTGATTATTATGTGTGTGTGTGTATATGGTTGTGGTTGTGTATGTGTCTCACACAGCGTGTGATGAGTCAATCCAAAAGATGTCCTCATGTATTCAGTCACCTACTAACTTCTGGTGTGTAAATAGCTTCAGGAATGGATAAAGCACGTCAAACTTCATCATGAAGTCTCAGATAGACCACACACACACACACACACACACACACACACACACACACACACACACACACACACACACACACACACACACACACACACACACACACACACACACCATAATGACAAAGATCTGAAAAATGA
>NC_063199.1:17987390-17999890 GCF_017589495.1 Alosa alosa
TCTGGCCTCTCACTGTGAACAGTGCTGTCATGACAACCAAAGGCCGCCAATCTCTTGTAAGATCACAGCTAAAGACAAAAGGGATAGTAGGTGACCTCGAGAACAGACAGTTGCAGAGATAGAGAGAGAGAGGGAGAGGGAGAGGGAGAGGGGGAGAGAGAGAGAGAGATAAGGGACACAGGGAAACAAAGATGTAACAAAGGAGATAAAAAAGAGAGTGAGACAGACAGAAAGAAAGAAAGGGGACAGAGAAAGAAAAGAAGGAGTGACACAGAATGAGAGTGTGAGTAGAGTGAGAAATGGAGAAAGAAAGAGCAGGTCTGCAGGCCTATAGCAAAGTAGTACTGGCCTACCTCACCTGTTTAACACAACCTGCAAGCCCATTACCATCAGGTGACCTAGCATACACCAAGCAGAGCGTCGCTTAAAACAAACAAAATAACCTGCACACTCCCATTTACAGGTCATCCCGGCTTCCTCTTCAAATGGTCAGGCTGAGGGCATTTCTAAACTCATTTTCAAATCAATATCTCAGCACAATTTGGACTCATTACGTACGTGTCAAAGAATCACGTCTATCTCCTGAGTCATTTAAAACTCTCTTTCCTATCAGCATTGGCCTCCACTGCACAGGCAAGACTCTTGTTCAACAGTGAAGTCTATGGCCAGGCCGGTTCAAACAGGCCACAGATACAGCTCTGCGGATTTGCACAGGGTGCAGTCTGGCCACAGAAGCACTGTGAGAACGCTGATAAGATTAAATCATTCACAGCAGGCCATAAAGGCAGAGTGCGCTGTGAACCCCACAAGAGAGAGGGAGAGGGAAGAAGAGAAGTGTGCTACAGCCACGAGAGTGTAGTGTAGGTATACATGAACTCACACACACACACACACACACACACACACACACACACACACACACACACACACACACACACACACACACACAGGGAGAGAACAGCAGAATGCAATAGTATGAAGGTACAAGAAGAAGTACTGTAGATGTGGTAGTTTGAAGCGCTGTGTTAACATGGTACAGTGCTCCAAGAGTTTCAGTGAGAGAAACAGGCCGAGTGGAGAGGGGGGGGGTGAGAGACAACATGCAGGAAAGGGAAGGGGTGCAGAGAGAGAGTGAGTGAGAGAGAGAGCAAGAGAGAGAGAGAGAGAGGGAGGAGAACAGGTGCCCCAGTGATCAAAACCACGTCGGCTGGTGGGTGCAATCAGGAAAGCCTAAACCAGCCTGAAAAAAAAAGAGAAAAAAAGAGGAAGCAGAGGAAGAAAAAAGAGAAAAACTCTGCTCATTTCCCATCGAATCTGTAAAGTGGGATAAAAAGCGCAAAGAGCAGTCGGTGGTGCATGACACACAAACATATGGCGGGGAGAAGCGTCCAGCTGTTTGCCTGTCCCAGGGTTACAGTAATGAGTCTGAGCCTCCATTGAGCAGAGCGAGAGGCTCATCAATCCCCTCTCGTCGCTGCTAAGCCCGACTCCACATCGCAACCAAAAACTACACACACTCACACCCATACGCACTCCTCATGCGCTCACAAATGTTCATCCATGTCTCAAACGCTACTGGACGGGACTAAAGTCCCAGGTTACACACCCCTTCTGCCCAACACAACACACACACACACACACACACACACACACAAAAAACCTCTCACACTCTAATTTGAGTTTTGCCTTGCTTTCGACCCTGCTGGACAGGCCTAAGGCCCCCACAGCGTCTGCATGCAGCAGTCCTGCCCCTCCCTTCCCAGCACTGGACTCTCCTGGCATCCTCCAACTCGTGCTCACTCGTGCTTCAGAGTCAGACACTGCTGGGCAGATCTCCACTCCCACGACTGCACATCTAGCCCTGCTGCCATACAGCATCTACACCCAATAACCCCAGCACACCACACCACCCCACAAACCCCCTCCTCTCCGCCCCACATCCCTTCCTGCAGTTGTGCCTGAGCTCCACTTGTCTGCACCCACTTCAACTCCAGACGGCATGTGTCGACTGTGGGCCTCACTCAAATGCCAGGACCTTCTAGAGCCGTTCGCTGGCCCACACGCTGGTCTATTGTGCCACGGATCATGTTCGGGGCACAGATAACTCTGACAAGTGTTCTGGGCGCCTTGCATTCTCAGCCCTGAAGCTAAAGTAATGTGCAGCTTGGTGCAATACTAGAACGTCTGTAGACATATTGTGTTGCACCATAATTGCTGTGTTATGTTGTAAAGACACTCTAACAAAACACAACAAATCTGCAATATGTATTAATTGAAATTATTCAGAAAAATGTACTGTTATCTATATGGTGCTACTACCTTTCAAAACAAAGAACCTTGAACCTCAAGCAAAATGTAACACAACTTTAACAGTGTTATATGGATTGCACAAGAAAAGTCTTTATCTTTATAGCATGCATCAACTGATTTGGTACTGCTGATCCAAGTATAGTTAAATGTATTTAATGTAGTTAGCTTGTCGGTAACTCCATGATTAGAATGTACAATACAAGCTCTAGTATGTTATTTTCCCGCTAGTCCTAATACTATTTCAGCACCTAGGTCAGCGCTATCTTACCGCTACGGTGCTGTCCATGGTCCTGAAATACGTTACGATGCTAGGTTGAGTATGACGTGCCGTAAATTTAAGCAGAGAGAAACTGAACAAGATCGACTCATTGTTTTCAAAATATGAATTCTGAAAACATTGCATGTCACATTCATATGATGGCATGTCACATTCTCTAATAGTGACAAGTAACTCACAGTACGCTATTACATGCTTAACTCTCTCCTTTGCAAGATAGACGTTTTCCGCTCAAGTGCAATCAATTTTCTTTTAACAGTTTAAAGTGTTTATCAGTTTAACACTTTTACTGCTCTTAACCTGATGTAGCAGGTCTGCAGACAGAGCAAAGAAGCAACACTGATACACAGACACAAATTCCTCCCTAAAAAATTGATGTGAAAAACTTTGTTAACTTTCAGAGGCATGACCTGGTATTGTGACCAAAACGTCTAGGACACGGCAAATCTAATAACCGATCACTGCGCAGACAGCGTAGTGTAGCTTAGCCTAGTTGAGATGGATATTTAAATACATCTAACTGTCTCATTCAGGCGTTCCTGAAAACGCCCTTTACACACAGGCGGGTTAGTAAGTAAACAGGAGGCACTTTGACAGTAGCCTACGTGCTACAAGCCACTCGTGACATACATGAAATGGACTTATTTTTAACCGCACTTTAAAACACAATCTGTCCTCGCGCACAAAAGAGAGCTATAGTCTGAGAGCTCAGGCCCAATAAGGGGCACAGGCTGGACAAAAAAATCTTATAATACCCACCCAGGGTTGCTGGGGGCTTTTAACGTCGCCACTGATCCCCTAAAGCATGAGGCGCAATGGGCAAGGCAGAGTGCTCTTCGTTAAGCCCAGTTGCTGGATGGCAGTCAAACCTTGAGCATCCATTAGATTGTTTATCTCGTGTGATACCATCAACGAACAGTCGAAGTGGCCTCAGGCATCTGGCCTGTCTCTATGTGTGTATAATGTGTGTGTGTGTGTGTGTGTGTGTGTGTGTAGGGGCGGTGGGGAGAGGACATTCATCGCTCTGACAGTGGACGTACTGTGTTGTCTAAACAATGAACAGTCTAGCCCCAAGGAAGAAGAAAGTTAGTCCTTTCATTGTGGATATGTGAGCTAAACTGGTGCTCCCCAAGGGCTGATACTTAATCTGTAGTCTTCTGAGGGGCTACCTTGGCAGAGGGGTGCAACAGCAGAACACTACGACATAACCTCATAACCTAATTTTATTGACTTACAAAGGCTAATGCAGCACAGTAGCCTACCATGATAGTATGGTATTTCGAACAAAACACTAGCCTGTTTCTTACACACAGTTCCTACACACTAACATCGAAAACTAAACTGTAGTCTTGGTCTGTCCACAAACCTCAGGCACTGAGGGGATGTTTACATTCGCAGCGTAATAGCCTGCTGTGTAGCCTATGTTGTGTGTTATCAGGTAACGGGGGACAGGACAACGGGGATATGTGCTAGTTCAGGCTTACTGGTGTTGCGGTTTACTATTTGACTTTTTTTTTTTCAAGCTCATTGTCTTACCCGGTGAGTACAGTTGGGCGAGCTGGCGGGCCCCGGCGTGTTGCGGTCCCCAGCGAGGAGCCGTGCTGCGAGCAGCCGCCCCATGCTCATTCCCGTTCGGATCCTCCTCTGCCATAGACCGATGCCTGATCTCCGTTTCTGACAGTAACGCTGCCGCCATTCTCCCATGTGGTGCCCTCGTTTCAACTATAATGCATAAATTATAACGTATTTCTCCAGTAGATCACGGCGAAATTGAGATATGTTGACAAGTTATGTGATTGCAAAACAGTGATGACTGCAGACTAACGGGTTGCCTTCGGCTCTAACACACCCGGAACTAAAAAGCGGACGAAGAGCATCTGACACAAAGATCTAGCAAGGAAAAGGCGTTACCTCGTTCCATCCAACTAATGCAAAATAGCTAGTTTCTAGAAAGATATGGACTGTCCGTGGATTCCAAGCTGGGCCAGTAATGATGTACCGATTATTTTGGCAAACTTTTTTGCCTTCCTTAGTGTCAGATGAGTTTTTAGGGAGAGACAACAAATTCCAATAAAATTAAACAGATTGTAGGAAGAGAATGACATCTGCAGTTCAGCACAATGAAAAGGAAATGTAATGCATTATAATTAAGTTCCACATCTAATTTGGAAATATAAATAACATATTTTAGTTGATGCTTGATTACATTTATGTGGCGATAAGTCTCTTCGCTAATGATTTTGTCTGGTAAGATGTATATGATCCCTTAATTTCAGTGGCGCTATAGTGATCTCATAGTTCTGGGGCACGGATGACTTGGTGAAGTCACGTCGAGTCGCGGCTGTTGAGCAGATGACAAAAAGCCTTCGCGACTTGTTGAGCTGACCACAGACAAAAGTCCTCTGTTCTACGGAGGTCGGTCAAGTGCGACCAAAACAACTCACCATTAACTTTTCATGACACATTTCTATTGTTTTACCAATGAGTGGCACATGTTGAAACAACAAGGATGATATATTTAAATTGTGGTAGGCTACTATCTCATTATGTAGGCTAATGCAACTAATGTCTTGTCTAAAATTTGACCCTTTATTAAATAATAGCCTAGCCTTTGTGATGTGGGCTAAAGGTCATTAATGGAGCTTTGGGTAGTTAGATTAGAAATAAACACGCCTCATCTCAAGGCGTCAGAAAATTACTGAACAATTCAGTACGACTTTTCTATTGGTCATTTCATTTAATTTTCCACTCTCCTGGAAATAAAAGGAATCCTTTTATTTTATATTTTATTGGAAATAAAAGGAATCCTTTTATTTCCAAGCCTAATATATAATAGGCTACTTAAAACACATTCTAGTTAGATTGACTCCCCTCTACAAGCTCCAATGCCCCCTGGGCACCGTGCTATATCGATGCGTTCCGATGACTGATTTCTGGGAACCGAACCGACCTTCTGTCCGGCAGAAGTTATGAGACTCAACGGCTAAGCCAGCTGCTTTAACACATGGATGCAATTAAACCAGTGTAGTTGTGAAAAAATGATGAGTGGAAGCCTCAGTAGATTAAAACATATAAATGGGTAGTAGATAAAATTATGGAAGTTTTCAGCCAGAATTTTCTCCCTTAGGCTAATTTGCAATTCCACACCACTCCCTCATTGAGAAAACTGAGTTTATTTATTTTACCCTGTTTTATTAAACATTTTATGAAAATTAAATTGAGCATGCAAGTTAATGCCTAATATTTTTTTATGACTGTTTTTTTTGTACAAGGCCAGTAAATACAATAATATAGTAGACATAAACTAAGTGGGTGCCTATCTAATACATTTCCATTGGAAGTATATGACACAGCAGTGTTTTTACTTAGAGCGTATTCCGTGGAAGTGCATGTAGCTGCATGATGTAGCCTCACATACATATAGACCCAATGTGTTGAGACCATCTTATGCTTTTCTTCTAATGAATCGACAGTTAATTTGATTGGATTGACATGCCCACAAAAGAGAAAGTGTAGTTTGAATGGCTTCTGCGTGCCACTTTCCTTCTTCATTTGTGGTCTGTGTGTCACTTATCTTCATTTCAACTGACTGTTTGATGTGACTCATGTGACTGAACTGTGTCAGTGCTGGTTCACAAAAAAGAGGAAGTGCAGCTTTCTTGACCTTCTGTGGTCTGCAAGGATTCATGGCAGGAACAAGTGTCAAGACATCTCTATGTGCTGCATGCCCAGCTGACTTTGGATGAGAACACACACAAATCGTGTCTAACAAGTAACTGTCCATTTCTATTTAGTACAGCACTGTGCAATCTACGTTTGTGTGTTTGTGTAGCTCAGTTTGTTGTGACACAGATTAACTCCCTCAATAAGGTGGTGCTAAAACCTCTGAATTCATTATTGTATTTCAGGGAACATTGAAGTGAGTTAATTATCAAATAGGCTACTTTAATTATAAGTATTTTCACATCTTATTACTGTGAATTCTATACCATGTAGATGTGCATGTTTGGAGAAAGACTTTTCATCAAAGAAAAAAAAAATGAATTTACAGATGTGATATGACTGTATGTGCAGACAAAATATAACACAATAATTGTTACAGTGCTACTTACAAACACCCAGTCTTCTTTAAATTCTATAAGACAAACTGTAATTTGTACATTATTGTAGCAGCATAATCATGGAGCTGGTGGCTATATCATTAACACCCAGTGCTCAGACATACTGTAATAAAAATGGAAATAAAGTGGAGTAAACATGGAACTGACAGTTGTACGCTTAAATTACACTTATACATTATTCTGGCTCCACAGCCATGAAGTGACTGGCTGTAGTATTCACATCTAATGCACTGTTAAGACCTAATGCATTAAAATATTAAAAATAACATTTTGTGTGTAATCTGTATTGCTCTAATCAGTGTCCACATTGTGACTGCTGGATCAGTGAAGCTATTACTGTATATTGGCACTGGATAAAGGCAGGCAGCTTTTTTGGCCTGAGGTGTATTTTCCTAATATGAACATACAGATGAGACATGCTGTACTTGAGGTGTATGATCAGAGGGCTGTACACTCGGATCAAAATCAAAATACAGTTTCTACACATTCACCATTATCTGATACATTATCTGCATGGATGCATTTAGAGGACTCAATGCCAGTTTGTTTCTTATACTGTACTGGAGGTCTGAACTTTCACTAAATTGACATGAATCATACAGAAGATGTTTATTTAAAAAAAAAATATTCAACACTATTTTTCTTGCTCAGCTAATGGCTCAAATTATTCAATTATTCCTTGGTGGTTTTTGAAAAAAAGAGAGGGAAACAGAAAAAAAAGAAACGTGTGTTTTTGTTTGAAGCCCAGAGCCAGTGAAGCATGGCAAGTCTTGGGGTACACTGGGGCTTTGAGTTCCACTGAGGGTGACCCGTTGTTTGAAAGAAGACTCACAGCATATGCACACATTCCCTTTATTCACGTTTTTATTTATTTGTTTATTTTTTCAACGGTACTAGTTATTGCAATCTGGTTAATTCACATTTAAAAAGCAGACATCATCCAGTTGCACTGAAATTGATGATATTCATTTTTACAACAACCATAAGGCCCATAAACCGGAAAATCCAATCAAACCATTACATTTGTTTTTTTTGTATCTTTATTTGTTTTTTGCCTTTTTAAAATTGTAATTAGAAAAAAGAAAATATTTAACAATAATAATAAAAAGGAAAAAAAAATATTACGACTGGCAAGCAATCACAACACACCACAAGTACCAATTTGCAAGAACTTAAAGGTACAAAAAACCAGAGAAAAAAACAAAAAAAAAAAAAAAACCATAAAAGGACAAAAATAAACAGAGGAAGGAAAACAGGCTCTAAAGTTGGATACGGGAAGCAACAGAGGACAAGAGAAGTGAAACATTTTCTAAAGACTAAAATCAGACAAGGTTTTTTTTTCCTTCATTTTTTCTTTTGTTCCAAAAAATAGGAAAAGAAGAAAAAAACCTTCACAAGTGGGAAGCAGGGACGATAAAAAATACTGCACGTAGAATACCTTTCTCCCACTCCATCTCCTTTATTCCCCCCTCTCTCTCTTTCTTTCTCTTTTTTTCTTTCTCTCTCACTCTCTCGTCTCTCTCTCTCCGTTTTCCTTTTTAATAGCAGATCCCATTAATATTCATTCCCCACTGCTCGTAATAGCTGCGCCTGGTGGTGGAATCGTTAGAGTTTTACATGTGAGTAGCAAATGACACTTTGATTGGCTGTGATGTTGAAATGATCCTCCCCCGCAGGGTGTGGGTCGGGGATCCGGGCTGAGCCGGGAGTCCTGCCGGGCCCGGTCTCACTGCGCGTGCTGACTCAGTGTGTGGTTCTAGAGGGGAAGAGAGAAGAACACATGAGGAGAGAAATAATAAGCTACGTGCCCACACCTCCAAACCCACACCCACCATCACCCCCCTCCTCCTCTCCCTCCCTCACTCTTTCTCTTTCACTCCCTACCACCCACCCACCCTCCCTCCATTTCACTCATCTATCTATCCATCCATCCATCCATCCACCCATCACCACCCCTCCTGCCAGGCCTGCATCTTTGTCTAGTCTGTCCATCGCCAGGGCCCCTTCTGGCGTGGACTACCTGTGCTGTGCATACAACTGAGACAGGCACTGGTGTACACACACACACACACACACACAAACAAATACAAAAACACAAAAACACACACACACACTCACACACACACACACACACACACACACACACACACACACACACACACACACACAAACTCTATCTTGGCATGCAAACATTCCAATTCATCTCATACACAGCTGTGGAGGAAAACCCACAGTAGTCATATTATATTTATAATTTATTTGCTTAGTAGTGTTCCTTATCCGTGGCAACCAGCAACAATCATTTGTTTATTCAGATCCGCATGTCTTGCGTCTCTTTTGATATGTATTTATGAATATTTTAAGACGGCTTCTCTCTCTCCCTACCTTGTGAGGCCCCTCATTCTGCGGGCTCTCAAGAACAGCACATTAATTTTGTAATACCGCATGAAACACCTTTGTCAGAATGACAGCAGGCTAGATGGAGAACCGGCCTGGTTAGAGGCATGGGGATGGGGATGCAGGGAGGCAGGCAGGCACCAGTCTCACCCTGGAGTTATGACACTGACAGGGAGAGAGGAGGGACCTCAGGCACGGGGGCCTGCCAACGGGTTAAGACGGTTAACCCACAGGGAGCAGCGTGTTTGGGAGATTTTCACTCCCCTCGGCTATGTTTGCTGTTGCTGATTTTTTGTTTTTTTGTATCCCTGGACCCTAAACCCAATTCCCAGAGAAAGAGCAGCAATCATCCCCCCCACCCTCGCCCATCCCTCCCTCCCCCCCCCTCTCTCTCTTGTCTCAAAAGCTGCTTTCCAAGATTAATCTCTCAGAGAGAGAGATAGACGCGTTTTTTTGCATCAATATGGGGGAAAAAGAAGAGGGGTAAAATCTGAGGGATTAAGCGTGGTTTTCCGTTGATAAATGCTTATTCTTATTCTCTCGCTCTTATCTTAGTGGGCATGTTTTGCACTTGACTGCTGGCAAAGGGCCTTCCCCCTCTCAGCAGGAGGGGGGTGGGGCGGGATGGGGGGATCTTAATGCTGCTGGATTGACTAACTCCACTGTTTTTGGGCAATCTCTGTATTCATGTATGTGCTTGTTTCCACTGCTCTCTCTTTTGTGGTTTGCCTTCTCTCTCTTCCCTCTTTTCTCTCTGTCCCTCTTTCAGGCCCCTCCCGTGTGGAAGAAAAGAGGAGTGCTCTCCTGTGAGGAGCCACATCTCTCAGGGAGCCACTGACCCCATTATGAGTGCAAACCACTTCTCTCTCTCTCTCTCTAGCTGTCTCACTCTCTGTGTCTCTCCATCCTCCTGAGTAACTGTCTTTCAGGCAGATCTCTTTGGTTCTCATTCTATCGTCATCCTTCTCTCTCTCTCTCCATCTTTCTCTTGTTTTGTCTGTATATCTCTGCCTCACTCACTCACGTCTCTTTTTTCTCAATTCCTCTGTTTCACTCCGCCTCACTTATAGTCTACAGTCACCCATTCTCATTCCAGCACCTAAGCATTTTCACATGCAGTTCAGCCCCCTGCCAGCAGAGGTCAGGCTTGCATCTCCCTCAGTGTCCACAGCTCCCAGTCTCTCTCTCCCTCCCTGTGACACAGGCAACAATAGAGCCCGTGAGGAGGTGGAGGCGAAGCTGCAGCGCTCCAGTCCAAACAGAACCAACCGAGCGGGGGGATCCTGGAGCTCTGGACTTCGAGCCGGGCCCACTCCCAGCTCCACTCTCCTGTCCTCTGCTCTGCACGGCCCCCGACTCGGGAGTGCAAGAGCACCGAGTTCTGTCCTGCTGCGTCTCAACATGGGCTTCGGATACACCTGCCTTTGTTTAGTATTATGTGGTTTTCTGTTGTGTGCAGTTGTGTGAGTATGTACGTGTGTGTTTGTTTGTGAGTGATAGATGTCCTGGTGTGCTTTGTGTATTTGTGTGTGGTTTGTGCTGCCTGTGTGTGTCTTGGTGCATGCGTGAGTGTGTGTGTGTGTGTGTGTGTGTGTGTGTGTGTGTGTGTGTGTGAGAGAGAGGCGAGGGAGAGAGTGGTCCTGGTGTGCTTTGTGTGTTTGTGTTGCTTGTGTGTCTTGCTCTGTGTGTGCCTCTTGCACATGTATATGTGTGTGTGTGTGTGTGTGTGTGTGAGTGTGTGTGTTTTCCCAGAGGTCTGGGGGCTTTGGCTGGTGCCGTATTGATCTGCAGGAGGAGGGGAGCGCAGGCTCTGGCTGCTCCCTGGAGCCCGGGTTACACTGGCTCTGCAGTGGCCTGATGGAACCGCACAGGAGGAGAGCAGGGCTGGAGGAGCCAACCAGCCAGCAAACAAACAGCAAACAAACAGCCTCTCACACACACACACACACACACACACACACACACGCACGCTCACACACACACGCATGCACGCAGCCTCCACCCGGCCATCACTGCCGCACTGGCAAACACACCACCCACAAACAGGCAGCACACATCTGTACACACACACACACACACACACACACACACACACACACACACAAAAAAGTCTTTTCACTCAATCCCCATCAAATCCCAGCACATACACCCTTTGCACGCAGGTTCCTGACATATGAGTCACAGGGCTACTGAAGGGTTTTTTCGCTCTTTTTTCCTTCGCCCTGAAAGGAATGGCAGTTTAAGACATCCAACGAGAGGAGAAGGCGGGTGGGGTATGGGGTGGGCGCCGACAGGAAAACAACAGCACTTGTTTAAACGAGATAATCATCATGTAATGCGACGCGCGTCTCGAACTAGTGGCCGCAATTCCACTCTTCATTTGAGCCGTCGTCGGTCGGGCGAGGTATTGATCCTCGCTGGGCCGATGCGTCGATCGCTGGAGTGGTGTGCGTCTCTGGATCTGATAATGACTCTCAGCGTGACGTCAGTGTGCCACAGCTGTAATTGATATATTCTCCAGCGTGGCAGCCGAGCGGTGCAGTGGCGGCCTGGGCTGGACTCACTACAGCGGCCAGAGCTGGGGCGGGCGCTCTTTAGACGCCGGTCGCACAAGGCAACAAAGCAGCCGACCAGGCGGAGAGACCACTCCCCTTATCCGACTCGGTCAACAACACAGAGAGAGAGAGAGAGAGAGAGAGAGAGAGAGAGAGAGAGAGAGAGAGAGAGAGAGAGAGAGAGAGCCAACATGGGAAGTATTGAGTATAATAGTGACCAGTCATCTCTCAGCACGGTAGGGGGCAGCCTGAAGTTTCATTCACAACCAAGAGCTATGGCCTAGGCCAAGAGGTTTGGCCTGACACACAATTGTGTGTGTGTATGTGTGTGTGTGGTAACCAGTGTTTGGAATAACGCTGTTTAAAAGAACGGCGTTAGGTAACAACGTTATTTTTTCAGTAACGGGGTAATCTAACTAATTATTTTTCCCGTCGTTACAACGCCGTTAACGTTACTGGACGTTAAATGTGGTGCGTTACTTTGCATTGATTGAATAGCCTAAAATGTGTAATCAGAACGCACCCCTGGCTCACAGCTAGTGAGGAGGTGGGTTAATAACGATGTAGGCGATTAGAATTGGCTAAGGCTAAGAGTCATGTTTCATGATAGCCATTCAGAGCCAGTGTTTTTACACACTTGCCAGCACACGCACCACACACACACACGCAACAGCTAAAAGAGATTCGACGAATCAGCAGAGGTCAGGAGCAATCTGACAATGAAAAATTGGCATTTTCAAGGTGGAGATATAAGCACTACTTCAAATTCATTGTGGTCAAAGGCAAGAACGTACATGTAATGTGTATATTATGTCGAAGCAAAGACTTTGTCGACATCTG
>NC_063199.1:18004890-18009890 GCF_017589495.1 Alosa alosa
AATTCATCTGATCGGTTTCCATACCTTAGTGGACACTGAGGGCTACACACACACACACACACACACACACTCTAACTAACAAGAATAATGCAGACCCATCAAACCATGTTCAATATATATGGTATACAGCATATAGAGGGATACATGGCCTTTTCAAGCAGAGGAATGATAGCTGTGGAGGCACACACACACACACACACACACACTCGGAGGCAGGGGCTGCTGAACGCTGTGCTGCAGTCCCTTGGCTAACCCTCAGCTCACTGGCCAATCAGCAGCCTTGTGGATTTGGCAGTGGGGTGGGGTGGGGGTGGGGGGGTGTCTACAGAGAGCCCCCCAGATCCCTGTTCTAATAACACACAGCGCCACTCTGAGCACTAACACAGCTGGGACACACACACACACACACACACACACAGCCTCTGGGACACCCAGATCAAATCCAGCCCAGTCTGTCGAGAAGTGATGAACTAACAACCACCCCACCATATCACACTCAGAGCAAAGACTCTACCACAGCATACATGGGTGCACAGAACAAAGGAAGACTCACACAACCCCGACACACCAACAGCATGACAAGACACAAGACGCATCTAATCACACACACACGCATGCACACACACGCACACACACACACACATAGAGCCTGGCAACACTGCTTGTGTTATAGGGTAGTATTGCACAATGACACTGAGAGCCATCGTCACAGTTTAAAGTCCAACTCGATGCAAATGACAGGCTGCATTAAGATTTCAACACTGTTCCGCTAGTGGCCACGCACGCCATCATTACCTCTTAACAGCTGCATAATGCCAAACGCCCAACCAATCCTCCTGTCCCCCACCTCCTTCCAAAGGCATCACGGCTGTACAGAGATTGCTTCTTCTATGCTTTATGTAACTCATTGTGTATTAATCTGTGTGTGTGTGTGTGTGTGTCTGTTTTCTGTTGTGAGACGTGGCTCTGTTCCTTGACAGACAGGCCCTCTTTATCATAACCATTCCCACAGTGTTGAGCAAGAACCCATCAGCCTCAAATATTCAACACTTTTCCCAATGTCGAGGGGGGGAGTTGAGCAGAGGGAAGGGACAAGGATGAGAAGTAGGTGTGGGGGCATCAACAAACAAACAGACAGATATCCCCTCCCTTCTCCACTCCACCCCACATCCACTAACACAAAACACACACACACACACAAACTGCTGAGTACGGTTAAATATTTACCAGTGCTAAAGGAAGTAGTGTACACACATGCCAGCGGGGGGAGGGCAGGGGTGTGTGTGTGTGATGGGGGGGGGGGGGGGGGGGGGTCCAGGGTCAGGGAGGGAGAGTGCCCCCTAGAGGCCCAAATTAGAAGCAGCAAAGTGTAAAAAGAACAGAAGAGGCTCTGCTGTCAGCGAATGACAGCAGCCCACTATGGGGCCAGCAGCGAAACAGACGGGAAGGGGGGGGGGGGGCAGGGGAGAGGCAACAACAACTCCTGAAAACACACACACACATACATATACACACACATTACCTAAAGGGAGGAGGAAAGTCTCTGAAGTTTGAAGCAAAAGACTTCCAGATCCGGCAGGCTGGGTCTAGCGCTGCTGATCAGGGGAGAAGCATCACTTATTCACCAGCTTACGTCTGCAGTATTTATAGGGCACCAGGGAGAGCAACAGCACAGGAGAGGAGAGGAGAGGGAGGGAGGGAGAGAGAGAGAAGGGGAGGAGGAAGGAGAGAGAGAGAGAGAGAGGAAGGGAAAGAGAGAAGCAGAGAGGGCTGAAAATATGCATAGGGCCTATCAGATAGAAAAGAAAACTAACAAGACAGAGAAAAAAAAAAGGGAAAGAAGGGAGGAGTGTGAGTGAAAAGTGGGAGAAAAACTCTACATGGTAGCAGGGAGAAAGGTCAGAAGGTTTGGGTTTTGAAAGAGAGAGAGGAACACAAAAGGGATGGAATAGAATGATAAAAGATAATAGAAAGGACAATAAGGAGTACCTGAGTTAGGGTGGAGCCACCATAGGAGAAGTGGAATGTCCCCAGTGGCGTGTCCTACAAAACTCATAGGAGGTAGGTTACATTAGAAAGTGTACCTCTAGGAGCACCTGGGAGCCTCTGGGTAGGGCAAACTAGGTGTGACCTCCATTCAGTCTCGTGCCACACACACACACACACACACGCCGCGCATACGCTGCAGCACACACACACACACACACACACACACACAAATAAAATCAAGCTCATAATACTTCCCATGAGCCAGTCAATATCTTCTATTATGTTGTCTAACTGAGCCTTAATCTGACAGAACTGATTTAAACAAAGATCAAATTCTGCAATGCTCAAATGTGGACAGCTGATTGTATAGCATGTGGCCTCTAGCGCCCTCTAATGGACTGCACCCTGCTTGGGAGGGCTGAACGGCCGAGTTAATAAAGGAGCATGGGCATCCTGACTGAGAGGCATGTGGTCGGAGAGTGGGGCTCGTGCTAAAGAGGGCATGAGATGTGAGGTTGGGGTGACTAATGAAAGGCCAGGGAGATTCCAGGCCTGGAGATGTGGGAGGTTATGATTCGTTTATGTGTGAAAAAATACTGATGAGGGCCGGGAGAGAGAGAAACAAGAGGGGATGGGGCACACACACACACACACACACACACACACACACATCCACCCACCTACTCAAACATGCAAACACACAACCACAACCACACAAACACATATATCCACCCACCTACCCAAACATGCAAACACACACAACCACAACCACACACACACACACAGACAGACACACACACACACGGGCACACTGGGCGATGGGCTGGTGTTTATCTGGTGACTGCAGGGCCTGGGGGTGAGGCAGACAGTGACCGACAGGGTCCAGCGCCCCTCCCGCTGCTAAATGGACTGACCGGCCATATGCCCAGGGCCCGCAGCCCTATATCACTGTCATGGAGCCACGCTGGGGTGAGGAGGGTGGTGTGTGTTTGTGTGTGTGTTTGTGTGTGTGTGTGTGTGTGGGGGGGGGGTTCAGGAAGAATGATGGGTGGGAAAGGGGGCCTTCCGATAGTGGTGAGATTTAGGTCATGCATACACACCCCACGTCCAAAAGAGAAAAAAAAGAGCAAGCCATGGGTGTTAGGCAGTCATCACACTCACTCACACATGTAAACACACACACACACACCAGCACACACACACACACACACACACAGTGGATATGCTCAAGGTGCGTTGGGTTTGGGCAAGACAGCAGGGAGGGAAGGCACAGGAGGTGAATGTGTGTGTGTGTGTGTGTGTGCGCGCGTATGTTTGTGTGCACGTGTGTGTTTGTGTGGGGTTCATAGCCTATATAGTTCATGATGATGAATAAAGTGGCGAGACAGGGGCGAAGGGATTTACGCTGACCACAAAACCTACAAACACACAAAACACACACACACACACACACACACACACACACACACACACACACACACACACACAAGCACACATCCGACCCCTCTGTGGAGTGAGTAATACTGATCCCAGAACATCACCATCAGGCCACGCAGAGAGGGAGAGAGGGTGATAGAGAGAGGGAAGGGGAGAAATGGAGAAAGGGAGGATGAGACGGATAGAAAAAGAGTAAGAGGTACGAGGTCAAGCTGGGCTCTGACGTGAGACATATTCAACATTATGTCCTGGTGCTATTTCAACAAAATGTAATGAAGCATATCAGCAACTAAACGTATAAACTATAATGTTAGCACTGAGGTCTAGGGTGACATCTGTATCAATAAGTGAGACACACACTTTGAATGGATTTTATGGTATATTTACAATTTATATGCATCTGCATTTCCTGACAGTCATTTGACAAATGCTGCAAGCAGTTTACAATTAAAGGACATCACAGGTCTAAGAACATCCTAAGGTCTATTTCTGTAAAGTTGACGGAAGTAAACACCAGTTATCATCCAAAGATAAACACTATACTACTGTAGGTCTAGACCTGAGTTATTCTTAAGGGTTGAAGCAATGGAATTTTGTTGAGCAAGACTGTATGGGATGGGTTATGCCTTTGAGATTGTTTTTTATTTTTGTGTATTAGATTGTGTTTGTGTGTATTTTTAACCACACAAATTTGGGGATGTAGATCGATACATACTTAACATGAGTCCCTTGTGGGAATACGCATGTGTGTGTGTGTGTGTGTGTGTGTGTGTGTGTGTGTGTGTATGTGTGTGTGTGTGCATGTAACTGTGTGGCATTTGTAAGGGTGTTGACATGCAGATGTGCATTAACAAGCTCAAGTGGTTCAGGTTCAACCTTGCTCACACACACACACACACAACTCAAAGTGGGTGTGTGGGGTGGGACTCTGCAGGGTTAGACATGTGCGTCTATGGTGTGTGTCTGTCTCTGTGTGTGTGTGTGTGTGTGTGTATGTGTGTGTGTCTGGGGTTAGAGCGGGGGTATGGGGGGTACAGCTCTCCCCTGGGGCGCAGATGAAAGGCTCCGGGACAAAGTGTGTGAGGACACAGAGAGAGCCATGGCGCCAAGCCTCCCTCATTACCATCCTGTGATCTGGTGAGAGGGGGATTATAGACCCACCAGGAGAGAAAGAGAGAGAGAGAGAGAGAGAGAGAGAGAGAGAGAGAGAGAGAGAGAAAAGTAAGAAAAGAGAGAGAGAAAAAGTAAGAGAGAGAGAGAGAAAAAGTAAGAGAGAGAGAGAGAGAGAAAGTGAGAGAGAGAGAGAGATAAAGAAAAAGTAGGAGAGAAAGAGAAAGAGAGAGAAAAGTAAGAGAGAGAGAGAGAGAGAGAGAGAGAGAGAGAGAGAGAGAGAAAGACGTAGGAGAGAAAGAGAGAAAGAGAGCAAAAAAAGAGAGAGAGACCCCACTGGGGGAGTAGTGGAGGAATGACAAAATAAAAAAGAACACAGCAGCTGAGGTAGTTGAAAGGGAGGCGGGCAGAGAGAGCGAGAGAGAAAGAGAGAAATAAAGATAAAGAGAGAGAGGGAGTGTGAG
>NC_063199.1:18027390-18037390 GCF_017589495.1 Alosa alosa
ATACACTCAGTATGGGCCTCCCGCTGTTTTTACCACACACTCAAATACAAACAAATCAATAAATAATGCAGCATTAATTATTCCGAGGCAGGAATGAAATATACATGCGTTTGGAGATTTGTTTTTTGGTGCTGAAGGAGAGCAGAAGGGCTTAAAAAAAAAAAAAACATACACACACACACACACCAAAAAACCGCCATCTTGTGTGTGAGCTGCTTCCTCTCTGGGCCAGCCAGTCCCTGCAGACGTGGACGATATTAGCGGCAGAGAGAAAAGAGAAAGAGGGAGAGAAAGAGTGCAAGAGAGAGAGAGAGGGAGATGGGTAGAGAGATAGATAGATAGAAAGAGAGAGAGAAAACGGAGGCCTAACTTGTAGAACGGGGAGCAGTGCAACACTGGAGTTGCTTCCAGCTCGTAAGTCGCACACCCCGACTTGTTAAACAATTACCCCTTCAGTCTCAAGGCAGAGCGACGACTGCACTTAACTGCCATTTTTGGAGCCGTTGCAGCGAGCACCCAGAGCAATAATAAACGTGGCGCTTTATGGCGTGTATAATAACTCCCTCTCCAGAACAGAGTGCTCAAGGATAAACAGCAGACCCAGACACACGTTTCAGCCCTGGACATCCGGCTACATTAGTTAGCCCTCTAGTTACTGTGAAGACACCTGCAAAAATACCTGCATCACTCATCTCTGTTCTGTCTATATACATACATGCTTTAGTGTGTACACGTATGCTATTGTTTGCGCATGCTTGCATGTGTGTGTGTGTGTGTGTGTGGAGGGATTGGGAGGGCGGGGGGTTGCCTGTGTGATTTCCAGATAGCCATACACACACACAAACTGGATGTGCTGTTTGAAGGTTAGCTGGGATATCAGACAGGAAGTACACACTAATATTAATATCAGTGTGTCAAGTGTTAGAGATATTAGAGATGACAAAGCATTATTAGGGTGTGTAGAGGGGACCCTCCCAGAGGAAGAGACACCAAACTGCATGATCAAAGGGTTCAGAGAAGAGAGAACGAGAGGGGGGATCAATATTAATGCACACATCCACAACAAAGGAAGTGTGCCAGAACCCTGTTTAGAGGACAGCGTTTCATCTTAACTTCAGCTGTGTTTTTTTTTTTTACAGCTCTGTCTGTGTGTGTGTATGTGTGTGTGTGTGTCTGAGGTTGGTCGGTTTTGTTTACCAGTAAGTCCTGAATCCCACCTAGGGGTACTCCCAAGCCCTCAATCATATCAAAGCCTATTGCTTTCTGATGCCTGTGATTCCAAGCATCACCAATTAACATGCCTAGAAATGCAAAACAATTTGGAGCAAGGAGAAGCAGTGTGTGTGTGTTTGAATGAATGATAAGATTGTATATGTGTGTACCAATACATAATTTGTGGATGTGCATATGTGTCAGTGTAGTAGTAGTAACAATAGTAATTCTAGTCGTCGTAGGAACAGTAATAGTAATGTATGATTATATGAGGGTATTTCTTGCGTGATATGACTCATATGAGAATCAGAGGGCGAGAGAGAGAAAGACAGAAATATGCATGATGCACTTTAATATTAACGTGTAAATCCTCCCACTTGTCTTCTGGACAATGCTAGAAACACATCTAGCGGTGCACGTCAGCAACCAGTGGGATTGGAGAGAGCCAGGTAAACCCACCTATGCAAACTAAATCAATGAACATGCCATGCACACATACAAACACACACACACACACACACACACACACACACACGGCACGGGCAAACAGACGGAGGTGTGCACAGATGCGTGCCAACGCACGCATGCACACATACACACACACTCAAACAGGACAGATGGGGAAAGTCAAGGCAGGGCCAGGCACTTGTGCACCTCCTCCGTATGTTGTGACGCTCTCACTTTCTTTCACATACGCATACTCACCCACACACACACACACATGCATACTCACCCACACACACACACACACATGCATACTCAACCACACACACACACACATGCATACTCACCCACACACACACACATGCATACTCACCCACACACACACACACACACATGCATACACACACCACACACACCCACACACACACACACTCACCCACACACACACACACACATGCATACTCACCCACACACACACACATGCATACTCACCCACACACACACACATGCATGCACACACATGCACACACACACACATGGTCTCTGAGACTCACGCCAGAGTTGAGAGCTCGTATGACTAATGCCATTGTTGTTTTGTGCTTTGTCTTTTTGCTTACCCCTCCCCTATACCCCCAAACACACACACACACCCCTCCCAACCCATCAAAATAACATCTGTTTGGGTCCGCACTAACACCTGACAGGCAGCTGATGCTAACGCACACCCCAACGCTCAGCCCCTCCACCCAAGCCCCAAAAACCAGGAACCCAAAATAGGCCCGCGTCGGAGCGGGAGTAGAGCACATCTGGGCGCAGAGGCGCTGGCCTGATCCAGATGTGGGTTGGAAGCCTCTGCAGGCTCAGACACACCTGGACACCCTCAGCAGCCAAACAAGAAGAGGGGGTGGTATCACAGCAAAACACACCGCAACAAATGAAATAAACCAAAAACGGCTTCTATACAGATGGAATTTCTCTATGCATGTGGAGCCCTATCAGTGAAATCATTCAGAGCTCTTAAGAAGAGGCAACCTGCTAATGGGGGTGTGTGTGTGTGTTGGTTTTTTTATTTTTTTTTTTTTTTTTGGGGTGTGGAAATTGCAATGTTGAGTAACATGGGGAGTGTGCACAAATAGTGTTGCTCTCTGCCAAAAACACTATGCAATTATACACATTCAGCTACACACACACACACCTAGTCACATTCACATAGTGTCACACAACCAATTATAAACAGGTACACAACACAACCACACACACACACACACACACACACACACACTGACCAACCCACCCACCCACACACATTAACGAAGGGCCACAATTACACACAGTGCTCCGGAGTAGCCGCATTCTGCATAACCTAGCAAAGCCTAATCTCCCATGATGCACCAGGGCACTTTCACAACCGCTGGGACACACTGTGGTGCTGAGGGCTCACACACACACACACACACACACACAGATGTAGGGCCATACTTTCAGAACCACTGAGACCCACTATGGTGCCAAGGGCTCTTGCGTGCACACGGCCATCCAGATGCTATGAGTAATTAACCTATGTCGCTCTGTGTGTGTGTGTGTGTGTGTGTGTGTGTGTGTGTGTGTCAAAGAGACTGTTTGCGCAAGTGCTTAGGCGTTAAGAATCCCCCTCATTATACTTAGCAGGACAAAAAGCTGGAGCATAACTAACTATCTCTTTCTGACACACACTCACACTGAGAGATAAAAAAAAAAACACAACATGCTTTGTGCAAACACATGTGTACACACACGTCCCCCACACACCCTCACACACACACACATCCACACAGAGTGAGGAAAGAGAAAGGGGAGCCATGAGATCAGGGAAGGCTCCCTGCTGGGGCACAAGGGAGGCTGTTCTGGGCTTGGCTATGCCCAGGGTCTTAATGACTTAATTGAGGTAATTATTTGGATAAGAAGTCCAATCACCTGGTTCTTTTCCTCCAGGTCATCGGTTTGGAGCTAATTGAGAAAGCTCCCAGTGTGGCGCCCGGCCGGAGGGGGCTTAGAAAGAGCTGCCGACCGCCACCGCCACCCCAACGCTCGGCCCCACGCCCTGACCTCCCCGTGACCTCCGCTTCGCTCCGCGCCAAGTTATCTCCTCTCTCCATCTCAACATACGCTTGCATCCTCTCTCCTCGCCTCCTGGCCTCCTTCCTCCCAGACAATCTGCGCCCTGTTCCCATGCTGTTATCTACCTGCCAGCTCTGCACCACACAGGCTGTGCTCCGTCCAACTTCTCCACTTTTACTTTTCTCCCTACCCTCTCCATCACTGCTCTCTCTCTCCCTCCCTCCACTGCATACACTTCCTGGTCTCCAGTCTCTCCTATTCCTTCTCTTCACCCATCATGCATCTTGCCCCCCTCTTATTTCTCCAGGCCTGCTCCTGGGCAGCCTGTACCCCCTTCCCCTCTGAATTTCACCCCCTCTGCCACCGCTTATCTCTCTCTCCACACACTCCCTCTCTCTCCCTCTGGCTCTCCCTCCATCTGCCCAGCTCTCTCTGCAATCCTTCCCCCTCTACCTGCTGTCTATCGCTACCCCCCCCTCGCTTCCCTCTCATTTTGTCTCCGTCTTTGCAACTCCATTTTCCCCTCTCTACTAACCCCTTTCCATCCTTCTATCCTCCTCTCTCTCTCTCCCTCTCTCTCTCTCTCATCCAACCCTATCTCTTGTCTCTTTCTCCCTCCCTGTATCTCTTCCCTCTCTCTCTCTCCCCCTTTCTCTCTGCGTAGGTTAGGTGTTGTATTGCGGACCTGCCCTCCCCTCCTCCTCCTCCTCCTCCTCCTCTGTGGCTCCTGCTCTCTGCTGTGCTGCTTTAATTGCTGCTACACCCTCGTGAGCCGGCTGGGCGCGGGGGAGCGTCAACACCTCCGTCGAGTGTTCAAGGGTAACCAGCGGGGGTGCCCTACCGCCCCCCCCACCCCACCCCACACACACACACACACACACACACACACACACAGCTCTGTAACCCCTTCCGACACACACTCCCCCACACACACACACACACACACACACACACACACACACACACAGCTCCCTGTAACCCCTTCCGACACACACTCCCCCACACACACACACACATACACACACACACTCCAGCCGGGCCCCTGGAACCGCAGCCGCCCAAAGAGCGCCGCCAAACACTCGCTCCTCACAACTCATTAATCAGCTGCCAACATCAAACAGTGGCGCGCACCGCGTCCCGGGGGCGGCCGGCCTGCCCGTCAACGCTCTCCGCTGTTGTGTCTGCACTCCCTCTCTCTCTCTCTCTCTCAGTCCCTCTCGCTCACTCTTTCTCTCTTTGTTTCTCTCTCTGCTGCTGTGTCTATACTCTCTCCCCTAAAACACACACACACACGTAAACTCTATATGTTGTGTCTGTTGAGTAGCCTTTGTCAACTAATGGTATTGTTTGATATGGTGGTCATCACTGTTGGATGGTTGGTGAGTGTGAGTGTGTGAAAGTGTGTGAGTGAGTGTGTGTGTGTGCGTGTGTGTGTATACTCTGTTGCATGTATCCCTACGTTCATAGCAGTACTGAAAGTGCAGCACTCCTCTGTGGTAGTAGTGCTTTAATAAGTGTGTGGTTGTAGTGCTTTAATAAGTGTGTGCTAGTAGTGCTTTAATAAGTGTGTGGTAGTAGTGCTTTAATAAGTGTGTGGTCTGTAACTGATGTGAATAAAAAGCCCTCTAGTTAGTCTTGGACCCTAGTGAAGGTACTGATTTGATGCCCATCAGAGTTTCAGCGCCACTGAGACTCCAGTCAGCATGTACTGAAGTGTACATTCAGTACACATACCCTTGTGCACAAGGTTTACTTATGTGAATAAGGATTGACACACTCAAGCACAGGGGGAATCACATACATACACACATACACACAGAGCAATGTAAAGCACACACAAATGCACGCACACACGCACGCACACACACACACACACACACACTTGGATGAATTGAACAATTCATTGGTTAATGACAACAAAACATTCTCGCTCACACCATCACATGGGCTGTTCTCTATGTCCCATCAGCGCTATTGCAACACTCTCCTCCCCAGCTGCAAGCCATTAGGAGAGGAATGAATTAATAAACCACAGAGAGCAGAGAGATAGATAGAGAGAGAGAGAGAGAGAGAGAGAGAGAGAGAGAGAGAGAGAGAGAGAGAGAGAGAGAGAAAGAGAGAGAGAGAGATATGACAGCCGCTCGTAAATACACATTAACATAAACACACACACACACATACACACACTCTGTTCTGTGACTGTGTGGCTCATCTGTATCCACAACTCATTAGCAGGTACTGCTCACAGGCAGACAATAGACATGCTAACAAAATACACACACACACACACGTAAACAAGGGAACCCAGGCTCTGTTCCATGAGTACGTTTGTCAGTGCAGGAATGCATGCTGTCCACGGTCCCTCTTAGCCACAGTGGAGAGACCTCAACCATGAGAGAGGAGGGGGAGACAAGTGCAGAGAGAGAGAGAGAGAGAGAGAGAGAGAGAGAGAGAGAGAGAGAGGGGCAGGGGGTTAGAAAGAAAGAGGAGGAGAAGGAAGTGGGGAGTCAGAGTTTCAGATGCATCCTGGGCTGTAATGGCAACCAGACAGAGCCGGTGTGGAGCTGCCAACCAGAGGAAGTGCCCTCGCCACCCCCGCAACCTGATCCCTGCCCACAGCTGTCCAAACACCAGGGGGGAGAGAGAGATGGAGAGAGAGAAAGAGAGAAAGAGATGGAGAGAGAGAGAGAGAGAGAGAGAGAGAGAGAGAGCGAGAGCGAGAGAGAGAGAGAGAGAGAGAGAGAGAGAGAAAAGAGAGCTACGGAGAAAGGTTAGCAAGAAAAGAAATCAAGGATAAGTTTATAGAGGATAAGAACAAGTTAGAACATTACACATGAGCCAAGAAATCACAGAAGAGAGAGAAGTGCACAGAAAGAGCACAGAAGATAGAGTGATGGAGAAAAGAGAGAAGCACAGGGGGATGAATAGAAAATGAAGAACAATAAGAGACCACAAAGAGATAGCCATAAAGGGGTGGAGGGATGGAGAGAGGGATGGAGAGAGGAAAAGGAGGAAGGGAGAGAAAGAAAGATGGGGAAAGAAAGATATGAAAATGGAGAACCAAGGATAACTAGTGAGAGAGCAGGGGGAAGGGGAGGGTGAGAGAGAGAGAGAGCACAGAGGGAGAGAGAGAGAGAGAGAGAGAGAGAGAGCACAGAGGGAGAGAGAGAGAGCACAGAGGGAGGGGAAGAGACACACACACACACAGAGAGGGGGATGGGGTGGAGGGTGGCTCATGCGCCCCACAGCGATCACCACATTCTTTCAGCTCCGCTCTTCTGTTCTCTCTCCCCCCTCCTCTCTCTCTCTCCCCTCCCTCTATCCCCCTCCCCTGGCACTGCCCCCCCCCCCACCCCCACCATGGCACAGTCTGCTCAATGGAGAGGGGCCCTTCACCCCGGCATCTGGGAGAGGAGGAGGACTGGGGTGTAGGGGGGGACACAAAATCTGTGGGCCTCAGCATGCATGCCAGTGTTCTGGGTGTGTGTGTGTGTGTGTGTGTGTGTGTGTGTGTGTGTGTGTGTGTGTGTGTGTGTGTGTGTGTGTGTGTGTGTGTGTATGCATGTGAAAGTATGTGTGCGTGTACACCAGGGTGGTTTGGAGGGGTTTAATGTGTGTTTATCCCTTTGTATTTGTGGGGCTTCAGCTAATCTGGGTCCTCTGCACTGTGTTTTTGATAGAGTGTGTGTGTGTGTGTGTGTGTGTGTGTGTGTGTGTATATTTTGTACATTTACTGTGTTTGTACACAGTAAATGTACAAAATGTGACAAAGGTAGACCATTCATGCATTCATGCATGTACAGTACATTATATCATTATATATATATGGTATGTGTCATCCCTTCTGTGTCCCTGATGCACTGCACTGACCGCCTGAGATTGTTTGTGGTCTGGTACCGGCCAATATGTTTGTCTGTCTCCCACTTAGATAGATAGATAGATCCTTTATTGATCCCCAGGGGAAATTCAAGGTCTTATAGGTCAACTTATAGAGCCTTATAGAGTTTGTTTTGAGTGCTAGCAGTGGAAGGACAGCTAAGCTAATGGACTGTACAAGACATTCACTGGAAGTGAAAAAATGGGGTTAGAATCGAGGACGACACCTTTAATGTGGCACATCTGCGTGCGCATCTATAAGAAAGGTTGTGTGTGTATGTGTGTGTGTGTTTATCCTGTGTGTTTGCAGGGGGCTGTGCTTTAATCTGGCTCCTGTATGCGAGAGTCAGTGTGTGCTCTCTGTGAGTCCCCCTGGGGACGATGACACTAAAGTCTCTTTAATCCCCGCTAGCCCCAACACCACAACACACATCTCACACAGCATGCTAATAACCTTGCCGACACACACACACACACATATATACACAGAAGCACACGCACACACATGAACAGAAGCACACACAAGCAAACAAACAAACACACACACACACACACATCACCTCTCAATCTGTGACTTTCATCCTCAAACACACAAACACACACACACACACATGTGAAGATTTTTGTGTGTGTTTGTCAAAGCATCCTTAACACCTTTGCTTGGAGGCTGCTCCTCTACTCAACAGTGGAGCCAAGAGAGAGAGCAAAGTGTGTGTGTGTGTATGTGTGTGTGTGTTGGTGGGGGGTACAGTCACACACACACACACACACAGACACCAAGGAGCTTCAAAGCCAGCTGCAGATGCCCCCCAGGCCTGGGTGCCTCCTCATCGGCGTCCTTCATCTGCCCTGGCAGGGGGGCATCTGGTGCGAATGCCCCATTGATCTTCAATTACTGCCCTGCGCGCGGGCTAACAGCACTGTTAGAGAGGCATGTCAGGCGTCAGGCATCGCGGTGCACAAGCTCCGCCCCTCTCCTGCGCTCAGAGAGGGAGGCGGAGGTGGGGCTAGAATGCCAGCGGTCCAATCACCTTTTGACATCTTACTCTCACACAGCCTCGTCAATGGTTGTCATTGATTAGAGGGAGTGGCATTTCCACGGACTTGTCGTTTTAGTCCCTCCCATGACAACACATCCGATTTGCCTTTTTTTTTTCATGTAAAACGACTCATACATTCTTGATGTTAATTGAATGTCATTCCAATGCTTTAGTAGCATTATTATGTCAACAAGCTTACCTATGAGGCGACTCTGGGTTGAATTAAACTGAACGACAAGCCTGAGGGCTTACTAGCACTGGAACGCAAGTATGTTAACTAGAGGAAGCGATCCTGTGTTTTCCATGTTATTGATATCCGCTTTTACTAGCCTAGTCTCGGAAAACACTTCCTGGCTGATTGATTTCATTCCACCACTTAATTTCAGAAATTACTGCTCAACTGAGAGCTCTGAGAAGCGAAGCGCACACCATAAATTCAAACACAAAGAGGGAGAGAGTTGTGATGACACAACAAAACCATCAAGACAATGAATTTCCACTGCGGCCCCCTGGGATACTGGAGGAGGGGGGTGGCGTGCAGTGGGGTGGGGTGGGAGCAGGAGTCTCAACAGCCGATTCCACCATGGCAAGATTGCCACAATAACATAAATCTACTCACTAGAAATGATTAATCCCAATGGGGTCCGGTAGATCATACCAGGACATTAATCAGTGGGGTGTGCTCTGCCACCACAGCATGGGAAAAACACTGAGGCCACGAAAACCATATGAAATGTATAATGTAAATATGTACTGTAAGTGTATATGCATAAGATGTAAAGGTTTTCTGCTGCTACCATGTTACAGAATGCACATAACCAGTCCAAACTAAACAGGAGTAGAACCACAAGATGCAGATGGCATGTTTCACCCTTGTCAAATGCAGTTCACTTAATGATTACAAACCTGTTTCAGCTTACAGTCAGAGGCACCTTTTTCTGACCCATTAAAACCTGCACACTTTAAACGCACACACACACACAGAATCTGAATCTGAATCCCACTACACTGGCACCTCACTGGTTGTGCCCCCCAAAAGCACCACACACAGGCCTATCACTGAACGCCAGCCATTTCTCTTTCCACCGTTCATCCCTCCCTATCTCTCTCTCTCTCCCTCCCTCCCTCCCTCCCTCCCTCCCTCCCTCCCTCTTTCTCTTGTGTGCCTCTCTTGTGCCACCGATAAGCCTGTCAGCCCCAGCAGAGCAGCCGAGCAGTGGAGGATTGCACATTCAAATGAACAGAGGAGCCATGCAACACAAAACAGAATGAGAAATAAAGAGAGAGAGAGAGTGAGAGAGAAGGATAAATCCTAATAACCGCCCCTCAAC
>NC_063199.1:18042390-18044890 GCF_017589495.1 Alosa alosa
AGAGAGAGAGAGAGAGAGAGAGAGAGAGAGAGAGAGAGAGAGAGAGAGAGAGAGAGAGAGAGAGAGAGAGAGAGACGGGTAGGGGGTGTGAGAAGCCCAAAGCCACAGGAGATGCTGACGGGAGGAAACTTTTTGAATTATGCGCTGCGAAATATGCCTCGCCAGAACATCAAGTGCCATCACATTCTACTTTTCTTCACACACACACACAGGGAGAGGAGCACAACACACATGACACACACACACACACACACACACACACACACAACAGGGCTGGAGAGTCAGTGAGAGGAGACTGGGCATTCAGAAAAGAGCGGGCAGGGCGACCTGCTGGGTGACAGGAGCCGAGGGGGTGAGGGGATTGAGATGAGGTTTGGAGAATGGAACAGTTTGTGATAACAGTGGATAAAGCACTTAAGCCAGCGTAATTAGCGCCAGCGCCATGGCGACAGAAGATCTGCATTTATCTGCCATCTCACAAGAGCAGCATGAGACAGGGATAAACAGCAGAGACAAACAGCCCAACGCAACCGACCAGACGCGCGCACACACACACACTGACACACACAAACACCCGCACAAACACATTACAATATAAACACAGAAAAACATCCCAAGCCCACACTTACAAAGGAAGAAACATGCAAGTGCACACACACACCCACACACAGAGTTTAAGACCTTTCCCCTGGATCACTGCAATGGATTAGGGTTGAAGGTTGTCTAGTATGTGTGCCCATGTTAGTGTGTCAGAGTGTACGTGTGTGTGTGTGTGTGTGTGTGTGTGTGTGTGTGTGTGTGTGTGTGTGTGTGTGTGTGAATGTTTATGTGTGCATATACTGTAGTGTAGTGCATGAATATGACTGTGGATGTGAAGTAGATCAAATAAAATGTGCATATTTTGTGTGTATGTTGTGTGTGTGTGTGTGTTTTTTGCAGGTAGATCACAGACAGTGGTGTGTTGCTCAAGGCAGTGGCTAGACTGCGTGCTGTGGACTGTCACTCATCTACAGACATGCACACACACACACACACACACATGCACACACACACACACGGACACACTCACACACGCACACGCGCACACATGCACACACACACTACATCAAGAGCCCCTCCACTCATCATCTATCATTTCTCCATCACTCTCTCTCTGTCTAATAAAGTGTAGGATGCAGGCCACATATAAAAGTGCTTTCATACTATTCACATTTGTCTGTGTGTGTGTGTGTGTGTGGTGTTGGAGCACAGGAAAGCTGACAGGTGGAGCAGTGGAGGGCCGTGTGGTGTGAGCATAGCAGTGTGTGTGTGTGTGTGTGTGTGTGTGTGTGTGTGTGAGCGCTCTCGGATGTGAAGAGTCCTCCTCAGATCTCGGTGAGCCTCAGTGGAGCCATTACTGGCTAATTAAGTGCATGGCTTGTAACACAACCAAAGCATTAAATTGAAACATTTCGCCTTGTAAACGACGGGGATGATTATCATGCTAATACAGGCTCTCTCTTTCTCTCTCTGTATCTGACTATCTGCTGAAGAAATACAACACACCAAAAAATCCGAATCTTTTCAAAAATGCCCCCTGACACACTTAAAAAACACATTTATTCATAGCATCATCTTAATTACCAGTTTGCTTAGTAATATTCTTAATATTACTATCTCTCCGAGTATTCTTATCTAATCTAATCTAATCTAATCATGAGGGGCTACAGCTGACAGTCTTTTCCCAAATACAACAACTCAAATCCATGTGGTCATGAAAGACAAACAAAGAAAAGCACATAATGATAAAACAAATCTCTCACTGTCTCTCTCTCTCTCTCCCACACACACACACGCACAACACGGTGATGCACAATCACACAATGCACAAACACACAATCAGTGTTCACAGGCACACACACACACACACACACAGATAGCAGAGTGAGTGTGTGGGCCGGCAGTGCAGCAGGAGTGGAGCTCTGGGTTTAATTAGCAGGTAAACTTCCTAACCGTCACATTAGAGGTGGGAGGAGGAGGAAGCCGAAGCCATTAGCATCTCTGCCTCCGTCTCGTCAGCACCGCCAGGGGTGAGCGGGTGTGTGTTTGTGTGTGTGTGTGTGTGTGTGTGTGGGGGTGCACCTCTCCTCTCCTCTCTTCTTCTTCTACCACTCTACTCATGCTTCATAACTCTCTTGCTTTCTCACTTTTTTGTCATATACTTGCGTCACTGTAGAGCCTTCAATTCTTCTCAATACTACTCAAGAATCAGCTCAAGACAATCTACAATGGTCATAAACACACACACACACACACACACAAACATAAAAAGCCACTGGGATACCAACCCACAAATACATGTATGCCCCCCACACACACACACACAAACACACACACACACACACAAAAAGCCCCTGAGTGGCAACAAGCTGTACTGGGAGCAGTTTTGACCTTTAATGTAAGTAATGCTGCCATATGGGCGAGGGGACCGGTCTGTTTGGAGATCAGACGCTCCTGGTGA
>NC_063199.1:18059890-18077390 GCF_017589495.1 Alosa alosa
TGCTAGCAGCCAGTGTGTGGGCTCAGAGCGTTCAGCCAGCCAGCGTCTCCTATTCTGCTGGGTCATGGCATGGCTTTGCAAGCATGACATGCACACACTCTCTTCCTCCTCTCTCCTCTTCCTTCCTTTCTCTCACTGTTTTTCTGTCCTCTGTCTCTCCTCATCTGCCATCTCCTCCTTCAGCCCTGTTATTTCCCCGTTCTCTCTACTTCTCTCTCTCTCTCTCTCTCTCTCTCTCTCATCTGTCCCTCTCTCCTTCTCTTTTCCCTCCCCCTCACCCCCTCTCAAACAGAAGTACAGCACTGAGATCAGAGGGGCGAGTGTGGTGGGGTGAGGTGGGGTGGTGTGGAGAGGATCTGAGCGTGCTCAGACGCAGCCTGCCTAGCTGGCTGGCGTGAGCGATCATCCACATTATCCACGTCCATTGACTCCTAAAGCTTCCTGCCTGCTGCTTCATTAAACCCTCACTGACTCCCAAGGCCACCCAGCAGGTCTCCCCTTACAGCGCTCTATTACTCCCCCTCTCTCTTTCCCTCTCTTCTTCTCTCGCTCACTTTTCTTCTTTTTTTCTCTCTTTTCTTCTCTCTCTCTCTCTCTCTCTCGTTTCTTCTCTCTCTCTCTGTTTCTCTCTAAGAGGATATCTATCTCTCTCTGTCATGTACCACTTGTTTCTCTCTCTGTTTCTGTCATGGTTTTATATCTACTGATTAAATGTAAAACAATTTTTCCCTCTGTTTCATGGTTTGATATCATTATCTCCCTCAAGTTTTCCTCCTCCTCTTTCTCCCCATCACTATCCCCTCTCTTCTCCTCCTCCTCCTCTTTCTCCCCATCACTATCCCCCTATCTCTTCTCCTCCTCCTTTTCTTTCTCCCAATCACTATCCCCCTCTCTTCTCCTCCTCCTCTTTCTCCCCATCACTATCCCCCTCTCTTCTCCTCCTCTTCTTTCTCCCCATCACCATCCCCCTATCACTTCTCCTCCTCCTTTCTCCTCCTCCTCTTCTCCTCCTCCTTTCTCCTCTCCCTATCCCCCTATCTCTTCTCCTCCTCCTTTCTCCTCTCCCTATCCCCCTATCTCTTCTCCTCCTCTTCTTTCTCCCCATCACCATCCCCCTCTCTTCTCCTCCTCCTCTTTCTCCTTTACTCTCCCTTCTTCTCCATCTCACCTGTTCAGTCTCTCTTCTCTTCTCTCCATCCTGCCCTCTCCACTACACCATCACAATTCTCTCCTCTTCTCTCTGTCTCTCTGTCCTCCCTTCATCCCTCTCCCTCCACTTCCTCACACCTCTCCCTCCGTTCCCTCGTTCCTGCGTTCACTCTGTTCTCCTCACCTTTCTCCACCTCACTCCCTCTCTCTTTTCTCTCCTCTTCACTTCCCATCTCATGCTCTATCCATCTCGCTCCACCCTTCCCTTCCCCCCGACCCTGCAGGAGAGAGAAACAGATGCTTGGAGACAGGCCCCATCCTTTCCTCTGGGGACTCTCTCTCTCTCTCTCTCTCACACACACACACACACACACACACACACACAGCAGCAAGGGGATGTGTGCACTCACTCACACACACACATACACATTTACACACACACACCAGCAAGGGGATGTCTGCACTCAGTCACTCACACACACATCCGTACACACATTTACACACACACACACACACACACCAGCAAGGGGATGTCTGTGCTTATGGGGGACAACCTACACAGTGTACATCAGCACTTGTAAAGGTCTATGACATCACTATGCCCCCTCCAGACAAGGCCGCATGAAACACTGATGGCACAGAGAAGCCCTACTGGACATCACAATGGTCAAGGCCAAACAACACTATATCAGAAAAATAGTTCATATTATGTGTGGATGTGTGCATGTTGGTGTGTGTGTGTGTGTGTGTGTGTGTGTGTGTGTGTATGTGTGTGTTTCTGTCTGGAGTGAGTGTGTGTGCTCATATGTGTGTAAAGTTTCTCTACCTCTCTCTCTCTCTGTGTGTGTGTGTGTGTATGTGTGTGTGTGTGTGTGTGTGTGTGTGTGTGTGTGTGTGTGTGTGTGTGTGTGTGTGTGCATCGTGTCTGTGTGTGTGTGTGCGTGTGTGTGTGTGTGTGTGCGTGCGTGCGTGTGTGTGTGTGTGCTGCGTGCTCGGGGCTGGACGTAATGAATAAGTAAGACTCAGGACTCAGGAGCGAGACGCATCATTAGGCAGAGTCCCCTGGGAGTGGTTAGATGCAGGTGAGTGGCCATGCCCCAGACCCAGTTAGGAGGGCTGCATGCACGAACAACACACACAGGTGGGGGTGGTGCAAGTGGGGAGGACAGTGTGTGTGTGTGTGATATGGGAAAGAGAGCGTGAGTGTGTGTGCGCAAGCATCTTAACTTGATGGAGGGCATGGCATAGTGTCTGTCCTTACTTAGTTTTAAAGTTAGAGTTGTGGTGCAAGTGTGTGTGTGTGTGTGTGTGTCTGTGTGTGTGTGTGTGTGTCTGTATGCGTGCGCGACTGCGCATGTTTGTGTATGCTGTGTATTTGTGAGAGTGAGTGTGTCTGAACGAATGAATGCGTGCTTGCAAGTGAGTGACTCATGCAATGTGCTTAACTACCACTGTGCCCCCCTCCTCCCCTCCCTCTCCTCCTCCTAGTACTACACAAGCAAAGTGAATCAGGCTCCCCCCATACCCCCCCTCCCCTCCCATCCCCTCCATCCATCCCCCATTCACAAAGCCTGGTACGGAGAGAGCGGGGGGACAAACCTTGCAGCTGACCGGGCTCTTCTAGGGGCCATCCGAGAGGAGAGGCAGGGGAGGCGGAAAGAGAAGGCAGGGCCACAGTTAGTCAGCAACGCCATTTCAGACGGAGAGGTTGGGTTGGGGTGGGGGGAGTTGAGGAGGAAGAGGGGCATTATGGGTCGTTTTGAGGGAGTAGGGGGAGGGGAGGGGGGTGTGGACTCATGCAGTCACATCCGTGTGATTAAGCGAGTTAGATTACTGGTGTCATTTCTGACCCATCTGAAACACATGCGGTACAGAAGAAGAGGAGGGGGGGGGGGTGGGGGGTACAAGGGACGAAAGTGACCTCTGCTAGATAGCGGAGTGTTTGATGTTAATGAGGCGCCTTAAGATATCACTACTCATGATAGTAGATGAAGCCATCTTTGGCCTTCACTGCTTGTGCCTTGTGCATGCCTATAGCCAAGGTTATATGGATGCCTGAACATAGCACCCCTGCCAAGCTAAATGCCCAACTGGAGAAAAGGAGAGAGATACAGACAAAAAGAGAGAGATTCATGAATGAAGGATGAAGAGCTAAGAAACCTATAGAGGGGGAGTTATTGATGGATAGTTTACAATGAGATGCAGAGAATGTATGGTGTGAAAAAATTATAAAAGTAAGGGGGGGTGAGAATGAGTGTGTGTGTATGTGTGCGCGCGTGTGTGTGTAGCCGGTGTGTGTGTGTGTGTGTGTGTGTTTGTGTGTGTGTGTGTGCGTGTGTGTGTATAGCCGGTGTGTGTGTATAGCCGGTGTGTGTGTGTGTGTGTGTGTTTGTGTGTGTGCGCGCGTGTGTGTGTGTATGGCGGGTGTGTGTGTGTGTGTGTTGTGGGGGGCTACATGTCGGGGTTGGAGTGGCAGAGTGCGGCTTGATCCACTAATAGTGCAGATGAAAGCGCGGTTAAACACAATATGCTAATTGAAATGTGTTGGCTGATTAAGGCCGATTGAGAGGGGAGTGGGCGTGCTGTGAGTTCTGGCCGCCGGTGATTAGTATGGCATTAAAACCGGCATGCTTTTCCTCAGGACGTGTGTGTGTCTGTGTGTGTGTGTGTGTGTGTGTGTGTGTGTGTGTGTGTGTGTGTGTGTGTGTGTGTGTGTGTGTGTGTTTGTGAGTGAGTGAGTGAGAGAGCCACACACACGCGCACCCTCACTACCCTCTGTTTAAAAATGAAATGACATTACGATAATTCATACTATAGGCTGCCTATATAAATGTCCGTTTAGGCGCATAATTCACTGATACATTCCTTGTCTGTTGTTATGTCCATGTCTCATACCTGTATGTTCAATGTATGTAATAATTGCTTTGGCAATACAAATGTCTATCTATTTGTCATGCCAATAAAGCACTTTTGAATTTAATTGAATTGAGAGAGAGAGAGAGAGAGAGAGAGAGAGAGAGAGAGAGAGAGAGAGAGAGTGAGTGAGTGAGTGATTGTATTAGTGAGTGTGTGAGGAATGAAATGAGTGAGCCTTATGTCTCTCCAAACACACACTCACCCTTGTATGCCCCAGTTCACAGACCTTCGAATTACATGAATTAATAAAAGGCATACAAATCACACACACACACACACACACACACACACACACACACACACACACACACACATACACATAAGGGACAAGCACATGAACAGCTGTCTCATACTGTACATCCATGTTTTTCCAGGTCGAACGGCAGACCTGGCTTAATTTTAGATCTAGAGGTGCATGTCCACCTGATCAGAAGCTGTCTGTCAGCACTCACACCTTACCATATTCTCTCTTTATTCATCTGTAATTCCACCCCCCCTCTCTCTCTCCCTCTCTCTTTCTCCCTCTCCCTCTCTCTCTCCCTCCTCCTGTTCTCCATCTCTTTTCTCCTTCAGTGTTTTGTTGCTGCTGCTGCTGCTGCTGTTGCCACTGAAACATTTTCTTCCTTCTCTCCCCTTTGTCTGTTTGGGACTGTGTGAGCATGTGGGGAAGCATGAATGTGTGTGTGTGTGTGTGTGTGTGTGTGTCTATTTGTGTGTGTGTTTGTGTGTGTGTGTGTGTGTGTCTGTGTGTGTGTCTGTGTGTGTGTTTGTGTGTATTTGTGTGTGTGTGTGTGTGTGTGTGTGTGTGTGTGTGTTGTGTGTGTGTGTGTGTGTGTCTGTATTTGTGTGTGTGTGTGTGTGTGTGTGTGTGTGTGTGATGTCTCTGAGGAGCACACCAGCTTCTTTCTTTCTGCAGGCTTTATTGTTTTCCGCTGTGCAGCTGCAGACCCACGGGGTGCCCCCTGCAGGTGTGTGAGCGTGAGCGACAATGTGTGTGTGTGTGTGTGTGTGTGTGTGTGTGTGTGTATGTGTTCCCATTTCAGTGCAGTGTGCCGTGCCTCACTTCTCCCCCCCTGCCAGTAGGAGGTGGTGTGGTGCAGGGGTGAAGGTCCCCCGCAGAGCGCCGCTACATGGAGACTAAAATTAAAAACCGGCCGAGCGGACACCCGTCATCACGTGCACACACACACACACACACACACACACATAAGCCATCCATCCCAGTGTGGAGACCCTGTAGGGGGTTGGTAGAGCCCCCCAGTTGTGATTCTCAGCATCCGCCTCACCCCTCCAGTCAGACACCTTCCACTTACCTCTCCACTCCTCCCTGCTAATAACCGCCCAGCGTGGGAGACAACGCTAGTGCTAGGGCTGTTAGCGCCTCACGTGTCCCTCCCCAGCCACCATACACCACCCCTCTCCTCTCCTCCCCTCCTCTCCCCTTCTCTTCTCTTCTCTTCTTTCTCACCAGCTACCCCAGGGAAAGGAGAGGAACTAAGATGGCTGCCTGGGAGTTTGCATGCTGGTCGTTGATGTTTGTCTGCTGTACTTCCACTGCTGACGTCAGTCAACACTGTAAACTAAGCTAAGGAGTGTACACACACACACACAGAGAAGGGCCTAAAACTGAAATGAGCACAGCTCAGTCCTCTATGTCTCACTTGGTTTGCTCTAGTATCCTTAGAGCGAGGTGAAATATGATGGTTGTGCCTGTGATTGCTTCTGTATGAGAAATATCATGGCAGTCAGGGCTGGGATTGTGAATTCTGTCTGAGTAATATTGCAGTCGTCAGGATTGGGATTACTTTTGTTGTAGTGTGTAGGTGTAGTTGTGCGTAGGCAGGTTGACCACAGAGATAAAAAAAATAGGGAGATGTGAAAATGTTTGGGTCTTTCTTGATCTCTTTCATGCCCTGAGTCGCTCCCTTTCTATGGTTTGCTAAAGGTTGCTATGGTTTGCTACAGGTTGCTATGGTTTGGTCAGGGTTGTGAAGAAACGACATGTGTGTCTCTCTATGCTGAAAATCTGAGGGGACCCTTTAACACATTACTGGATTGGATTATGCAGTGGGATACCACAGCATTCACACACACACACACACACACACACACATCCTGAAATAGCTTGGGGGTTTGGGGGAGGGCACCAGGCAGACTGAACAGGGACCCCCACCCACTGCTCACAGCAAGGAGCTGATTGATAACTCAATGCGCCAATTGGCTGATTGACATGACCTGCACCAATCACTTGGAACATGAGCACGATCCAGCAGCACTGAGCACCGTGGGCAGAGCCCGCCTTCCCCTGGCTCTCCATGCTTTGATGGCTAACAGATCAGACGCGCTGAAAAGCTTAGCAGTAAGGGATGGCTACGCAGAATATCAAGAGGCATAAATTGTAATATTGTCTGTGTGTGTGAGTGTGTCTGTATGTGTGTGTGTGTCTCCCTCCCTTTCCCTCTGTCTGTCGGAAATCAAAGGCAGATTAAAGTGTTTGCGATGCCAATCAAAGGCGTGCCAGCCACCAGCTGACCGGAGAGAGAAAAAAATCGCACTCCGTTTAGCCTTTGTTCTCGTCTCCGACAAAGACATAATCAGATGAGCTCAATCAACAGGCCGGGGAGTCAGTATCAGAACCCCACCTCCCTGTTTCCACCAGCCCAGGCAGTGAAAGCACACCAGCCCAGCTAATTAAAACAGCCCCATTCCGAACATGCACTTTTAATGAATTCATTAACGGCGAGGAACTGTAATCAAGGGTTTATTTTTACTGCTCGTGGACGGCTGTTATCGCCACAAGTGCTCCCCGACTAGCCTCACTTCAAGTGAACGGCTCTCCTGTCTCCGGCTCAGAACGGGAGTGAAAGGAGGCTGCTGTTACACCTCTCTTTGCTCTGTGCGTGTGTGTGTGTGTGTGTGTGTGTGTGTGTGTGTGTGTGTGTGTGTGTGTGTGTGTGTGTGTGTGTGTGTTGGCCAACTCAGGGAAATCTCAGGCAGTAAACAACCTCAGCATGGGAACAGGGGCTGGTAGTGTTTACTGCCAGGCAAACTAAAGAGTTTGCTGGACCTACACGGTAAGGAAGAATTTTCTGGCCCATTCCCTGTGAAGAGAAGGTGTGTGTGTGTGTGTGTGTGTGTGTGTGTGTGTGTGTGTGTGTGTAAGTGAGAGAGTGGGAGTTAGTGTTTGCTTGTGTGTATGAAAAAGTGTGTGCCTGGGTGTGTGCACACAGGTCTACAATCGTAGAGGCTTAGCACCAAATCAAAGTGACAGTAAAGGAAATGACACAGAATGTGTGTGTGTGTGTGTGTGTGTGTGTGTGTGTGTGTGTGTGTGTGTGCGCGCAGTGGGGCTCGACGTGCAAAGGAAAGAGAGCGGAGCAGTGAGCAGATGTTGCAGCTTTAAGGAGGTAAACTGATTGAGACGAGGCGTCACCTCAGTGTTAATGATGACTCCAAAGCAGTGTGGGTAGGAAGAGGGAGGGAGGGAGGGAGGGAGGGAGGGAGAGAGAGAGAGAGAGAGAGGGAGAGGGAGGGAGGGAGGGAGGAGAGAGAGAGGGAGAGAGAGAGAGAGGGAGAGGAAATGGGAGGGTGTCATATGATCACACCTTAACAAACCTTTTGTGTGTATGTGTCGAGTACATGTGTGTGTGGGAGGGGGGGTAGGTGTACACACACACACACCACCATCACCACCCAATGGGTGTGTGGGAATACAGGAAGGTAAAACTGTATATCATTACGTGCAGGAATGTATTAATGTTGCCACAACCATATAAGATACACCCCAAAAAGCAAATTCACACACATTTCGATTAATTCAGAGGAACATGCGGAGCAACACAGACACAATGTTGTTCACACACACGAGTGTGTGTCTACATGCCAGAGACAGGCGCGAACCCACGCGTGTGCCTACAAAACACAGACTATTGCAGAGGTGAATGGGAAAATGGTGGGGAAAATGAAGACCCACATAGCTTTGCATTACCACAGATGTTCTACAGCAACAGAGATGCTCTTAGCTGTTCTCCCACTATTTCAGCACCACAGAGGCCTTGTGATGACACCTCTAACTCTGCTGTCTCCTGTACTCCACACGGGGCCCTGTCCCAGAAGCACACACAACCTCTTCACCACTCTCCAAACGGCAACGCACTAAACGCACTGCAACTGTTGAGACGGTCGTGTTGAGCGAAAACACCCAGAAACAGTCAGGTCACACCAGCTGACAGACTCCGCACTCCGGTAACACCGTCTCTTCACAGAGGCTTTCTCGAAAACGCAGGAAGGGAGACAGCAAAGGAGTTTAAAAAGAAAGAAAAAAAAAAACATATCAAAGAGCCATAATAATCTCAGTAGTGGCATATCAAAGCTGGGAGATAGTGTAGCTTTTTAATGATTGTTTCGTAATCTCAAACAGCGCAAGAGAGGAGAGGCCGACGCTGGAAAAAAAAAAAGAGAGGGAGTTCGGTTCAAGCCAACTCCTCTGTGATCTCTCTTCAATTTTCTCGACGCTAACACGCGCGTCTGATAAAGGTTAATACTCTGCTTCTCTTTATTTAAAAAAAAAAAGACAACGCCATCCATCTTTGAAGGGGGGTGTTGGAATGGGGAAGGAAATAATAAAATAATAAAAACGCCACTTAAAATAATCTGCCTCAATTCCATAATTAATCTCCTCCAGCTTTTCTGACAATTACGATGTTAATTAACCCAAAATTCCCTCCATGGCAGGCAGAGGGAGAGGAGAGGAGGGAGGGGAGGAGAGGAGAGGAGGAGAGGGAGGAGGGGAGAGGAGGGGAGGGGAGGAGAGGAGAGGAGGGAGGAGAGGAGAGGAGGGAGGAGGAGGAGAGGAGAGGAGGGAAGGAGGAGAGGAGGGAGGGAGGAGGAGGATCCTGGGCCTTTCTTTTTCCTCCTCCTCACCAAGCCACTGACGGGCCTATCTATCCATCTCTCTCCATCACGCACCACGAGGAGGAGGAGGAGGAGCAGGAGGAAAGGAAGAGAGATGAAGAACCTCTGGCTGAGTGAGAGACGTCGGTCTGGGCAGGGGGGTAATGGGTGTTCAGCACGCAACTACTCATTACGAAGAGGAACGAGAGAGAGAATGAGACAGAGAGAGAGAGAGAGAGAGAATGAGACACAGAGAGAGAGGAGAGAGAGAGAGAGAGAGAGAGAGAGAGAGAGAGAGAGAGAGAGAGAGAGAGAGAGAGAGAGGGAGAGAGATTGTGAAATACCCCAGACCAGACTATTTGGAAGACAGAGTGGGAGAAAGAAACAGAAAAGAATAAATGTGGAAAATCCCACAGACTCCTGGAGATGAACTCGTTATGTAGACCAGACTGAGACAACAGACAGACTCTGTGCTCTGGGCAGTGTGCCTGCCGGCCGGCCGAGCTGCTCCGCTCACTCCACATAAGATGCGGGCAGCTCCAGGCACCTCCAGGGCAGCACGGGCAGCGCTGCACCAGATCTCAGTCTTCACAATGAGCTGCCAAGGAGCACAAGGACCAGGACAGCCCAGCCCAGCCAGGCACGGGAACCTTTTCTGGAGGACTCCGCTCACGAGAGCCAGCCCAGCAGTGGAGCTCATTCTGGAGTAGCCACTGACGACGGGCACCCCAGACTCTGGGTCGTGTTCCAGGGAGAACACCGAGAAGAGCCAGCACAGCACTGGTGCCCGTTTTGGGAAGAACACTCCCAATGTCCAGTCCTGGGGAAGGGACAGACGCAGGCCTGCCCAGGCGCTGATGGGATGGGACACTGATGGAGGGGTCAATGGCTCATTAATCTGCACTGCTGTCCAACACCTCAGCAGCTACTAGCTCAAGTGTGAGGAGAAGCAGGGAAGGGCAAGAGCACCACAGCTATGCATCCATCTAGACTCCTAAACACAAACACATGTATACACACCCACACACATGCTACTCTAGAGCCAAACAAGAAAATACCAAACCATGATGGTGGCTAACCCCCCCCCCCCCCCCCTGCCCCCACAACGTCCTCAAGCCCCACAATCAGGTGTCCCACTGCACTGACGTGAAGAGTGTATGTTTATATGTCTCCAGACTACCTCTGTCTTACTGTCCCTGGGGAGGAAAGGGGGGGGTAGATTGAGCACAATGTGGGTAATTGCCCACGACAAGCTCCAGGGAGGACGTGAAGAAAGGTAGAACAAATGAGTAAGAGAGAGACTGAGGGAGAGAAAGAGAAAAAAGAGAGAGAGAGGGAGAGAGAGAGAGAAAGGGAAGAAAGAAGATGGAGAAGAAGGGAAAACGATAAAAAAAAAGAAATGACAGAGGGGAAGAGATAAAAAGATGAACAGTGTGAATGTGTGTGTGTGTGTGTGTGTGTGTGTGTGTGTGTGTGTGTGTGTGGTGTGCGTGTGTGTGTGCGAGTGTGTCAGTGGGCCGGCCGGCAGGTTGAAGAGTTAACGGAGCAGTCAGACCTGCAGCCGAGATCTCAGCCGCGCAGCCGAGTGTTAAACAATGGAACAGCTGTCGGGACCGGTGGCAATGTTTCCAGAAATAGAGCTGTTCATTTCACCTGTCTGTCTCACACCTGCGCAAGGCATATGCTGACAGTGTGTGTGTGTGTGTGTGTGTGTGTGTGTGCTTGTGCGGAAGCATTAGGAAGGGCAGGGAGCTGGGTCGGAACTGAGAGCACGCAGGAGACAGAGAGAGGTAACAGAGAGGAATGGCTGACAAACCAGCAGCCACACACACACACACACACACACCAGGTAGGAAGAGATGAAGTCGACTCACCGATCATGTGATTGGCAACGTGTATCTGGATCTCGCGTTCCGTCTCGAAGGTCATCTGGCATTTGATGCACTGATATGTCTTCTTCTGCAAGGCAAGAAACCAGCACAGGGAATTCAGTGAAAAAGCAGAAAAAGCTTTTTTTTTTGTTATTCACTGCACACACACACACACACACACACACACTCTGCCTGGCTGTCTGTCTGGGAGAGGGAGAGGGAGAGTCTGGTTTGCTTCCTATCTGTACCGTTGAGCTGAAACAAAAGCCCAGGTAAAGACAGAGCGTCCCTGGAAGTTGACTGTCGATACGGAGCTGGGGAAGCTGCCGCTTCACACTCTCCTCACGCACGCCTCAGGGACGGCCCGGTAACGCAGTGAATTCACACATCTTTCACCCAGGCAGCAACACACACTGGGAGAGCAGCTCTCTCTCTCTCACACACACACACACCACTAAAAATAAGTCCACAAAATGGTTCCTGGCTCTGTCTGCTGTTTTCAAGGGAAATTGTATTACAGTATAAACAAACTCAGTCTCTGTCTCCTTCTCTACTAAAATACAGCCATTAGAACACACACACACACACACACACACACACACACACACACACACACAAATATATATTAAAATATATAAGATAATATTTATTGTAAAAAAAAATTCTAATCTGTAGGATTTGCTACCACATGAAAACAGATTAGATCATTAGCACCTGCACACCTGATAGGGACAATATTAATGTTAATTATTAGGGCTGTAACGATACACCAACCTCAATGATCCGGGTTTTGTATCACCATTTTTGACCCACGGTTCGATACTTTAATCTCTCGATTTTTTTTTTTGGGGGGTAGACATTTTATTAAATAACATTTTAATAGTCTCCCCTAGAACACCAGAAGATTACAATATATCTTTTATTTTATATTTTCTGAATGACTGATATTTATGACAGCACACTTTATGCAGATAGCCTATAGCCTAGGGCCTACTATTTTTTTATTACAACTCTACCTTTTAATTCAGCTGTCTGGTTGAAGCCTGGAAATGTTGTAAACAAAGTAGCATAGTTGGCTATCTTAGCCTATCATAGTCTACTGATTGGACTGTTCAGTTTCCCATGGTGTTTAAGTTTCAAGATAATACTTTGTTCTCCTTGGGGACAGGCCCTTTTGGGAAACGCTGGTATTGAGATGATCAGTCAACTTCAATGCAAAGAGTTTTAAACAAATATGTGCAGCAATGATAGCTAATGATGCTAAGCAGATTTAATTAGTAATTTAGCTAGGTTTCTGAGGCCCTTGCTTTCACTGATTAGAATGTTTTATTAAAGCCTGCCAGATCATTGAGCAGAGAGGGAGAGGGAGAGAGGGAGGAGGGAGTTGGAAAGAGAGAAAGGGCAAGGAGAGGGGGTTTACTTTGTTTTGGTAAAGCTGCACAAGGTAGTCTACACAAGGAAGAGGTATGAATTATTATTTATTATTTACTGCATACTACCGAGTAAGTGAAATGAGGATGGTTTCTTTGCGGCCAGAAGTTGCTAAAAGAAAAGAACATCAGAAAGGGTGTCATGATTCTCAAAGCCACCGCTGACAGTACCGGATATAGTCACGCGATTTCTGGTTCGGAATCTATATATCACATGTTCTATTAATTCTTAACAACTGCAAACCTGCCTCAGCACCACTGCTCACCATATCAAACACACAAACTATAGCACACAGCTTTGAATCAGGTCACCATGGCGACTCTTACTTTTGGGACGGGCGATGCGTCGGTCACCTTCTTGGAGCCGCTGGTCTCGGGGCTCATCTTGGGGTGGTCCACCTGCACGTGATTCTCCAGGTCCTCCACGCTCTCGAACTTCACCGCGCACTCATGAGCCTTGTGACGCTTGTCGCCGGGTCCTGAGGCGTGGTGCCGCCCCCGCCCCCTCCGGTGGTGACCATCCCGCTGGGCGACTGCCCGTTGGTGCCGCGGCTCATGCAGGCGGCGCACAGGCCGAAGGGCAGGCCGTTGACGTCCAGCTTGACCAGGTCGTTCTTGTTCTTGAACTCCTTCAGGCACAGGGCGCACTTGTAGTGCTTGTGACCGCCCAGCTGCCCGTTGGGCGAGGACGACGCCGACCCGCCTCCACCTCCTCCGCCTCCGATGACCCCTCCGCCCATGCCCCTACCGTGGCCCCAGCACTCAGACGAGAGAGCTGCATGGAACGTGCTGCGGATCTGAGCTCGAAGGGAGGTGACCGGCTGTACGCAGACCACGAACGGAAGCCCGCCCAGCGAAGCGCGAGGTCCGCACTGGCAGTGCTCGGCGAATTCTCCTCCGCTTGCAGCGCATTCAGAGATGCGTAACGCTCCGGTTCGTGCCTCCTTATTAAACACCGAAGTTCACGGAGAATAATGGAAGGCCGTTAGATGGGGTATTAGTGTTTGGCCTGGGTTGCACGAGGCCCTGACTCGGAGAAGAAGGTATGCCAGAGACGCTGCACTTAGGAAGGCCCTGATGAAGTCGGCCTTTGCGCTTTAGCCGGCGCCGGCCCCTCGCCCGGCTTGATGTTGTGGTCGCTAAGAGTCGGGTGGTCTTGCAGCAGCGACCATGGTGTAGCGGCGCGCAGATGTCGCACGCAGACATAATCTGAGAGGTCCAGGTTGGTCCGCCGGCCGCTCGGGCGGGGCCGTTTGGACGCCGCCTGCTGGCCGACACGCCGCTTCAGCAGCATGCTCTGCAGGTCTGTTTGCCCTGGTCGCCACAGTCCCCCCCGGCCACACCGCCTCCCCCGCTTCCTCCTCCTCCCGCTTGGTTGGGCCACGCCATATGGCGGCCGCTCTGGCTGCCTCGCTACTCAGCATGCTGCGGGTCAGCCTCGGCGAGCAGTAAGCCGCTGAGGAGGTGCCCTCCTCAAGCAGCACGATGGATGGAAGGCCTTGCCGAGAAAGCCGCAGTTGTAATTTTGCTGCGCGGGTGATGTGGCACTGAGCTCCACTGGTGCAGAAGCTCTCCCGCGAGAAGATGCACTTATGGGTCTTTACGCCCCTCGACCGCTTGGGGTGGCCCAGGTATTGTGCTTGACGTGCAGCTGAAGGTCCGCCTCATGTGAAGTCCTGTGGCACGCCGCAGCGAACATCTTTCTTCGCTGCTGTGCTTGACCGCCAGGTGGACCTGGATGGACACCTTGGAGTCAAACACCTCCTGGCACAGCGTGCAGTGGTAGAGCACGAAAGTGTGCATGTCCAGCAGGTGCTTCTGCAGGTCGTCGACCGAGGAGAACTGCTTGTCGCAGCTCTCGCACACATACTGCGTGGAGGTGGTGGTGTAGTGCACCGTCAGGTGCTGCAGCAGTGCATCTTGGGATTCGAAGTCCTCTTTGTTGCACTGCGGGCAGGACTGCCGGCGCAGCAGGAGCTCCAGGTGCGACTTGAGGTGCGCCTGGAAGCCCTCGAAGCTGACGAAGCGCAGGTCGCACTGGTTGCAGGGGTAGTCGCCAAGCTGCGGGGTCGGGTGGCGGCCGCCCGTGCCGCCTAAGAGATCTCCACGTCGGACGACGCCGGGCTGAGGTCGGCCACTTTGACCTTGCGCTTGTTGTTGGCCAGCGGGATGTTCTTGTGGTTCTCCTTGATGTGCTTGGTCAGCTTGAGCAGCGAGCCGAAGATGGGCGAGTTGGTGCAGTAGGGGCACGAGTAGACCTCCATAAAGACTGGCATGGTTGAGCACCGTGACTTCCATCTTGGCCACCCCGGGCCGCTTCAATTACCCTCCTCCTCCACCATCCCGCTGCTTTGCTGCAGCGGCCTGCTGGATGTGCTCGGTCAGCGAGGACTCGGTCAGGAAGCCCATGGAGCACTGGTTGCAGAAGAAGGCGTGGTTGCCCTCTAGCGTGGTCGAGCCGGCCAGCACGCCGCCGGGCAGGCAGTGCGTCACGCGGATGTGCTCCTGCAGCGAGTTGATGTCGGCGAACATGTCCGGGCAGTAGTTGCAGTGGAAGGCCGTCACGTTGCTGAACTGCAGGATGGGGAGCGTGGAGGCGGCGGCCGCTGCCACCGCCGCAACGCTGCCCCCGCTGGCGCGGTGGGCTTTGCGCATGTGCTCGCTGAGGTTGTAGAGGGTGGGCAGAGTGTCCAGGCACAGCTGGCACGTGTGGCTCTGCTGCGGCTTGTCGGCGTGGATGGTCTTCAGGTGGATCTCCAGCACCGCCAGGCTGTTGAAGTCGCGCTTGGAGCAGTACGGGCAGCTGTAGGTCACCTTGCCCGCCTGGGCCCAGCCCAGGACGCCGTCATCCAGGTCGGACGAGGACGGCGCCAGCTTGCGGCGGCTGGGCACGGGCTTGAGGGTGGAGTCCGGCGTGGAGCCGCGCTCCAGGGAGGCGCTAGAGTCCGGCGTGGCGCTGCTCATGGAGGCCACGCTGCCCAGCATGGGGTCGGGGCTGACGCTGTGGTTGCTGGAGTCCGGCTGCCGGTGGCTGTCCAGGTGGCAGTAGACATCCTCCACCGAGGGGAACTGCTCGGCGCACACGGGGCACTTGTGCTTGCGGTGGGCGTGAGCGCGGTCGATGTGCGCCAGCAGCGTGCCCTCGTCGCTGAAGATCTCCGGGCAGTGGATGCACTGCAGCTCGGCGCGGTCCGACAGCTGCGGGTGCCGCGTCAGCACGTGCCTCTCCAGCTCGTCCGTCTGGCTGAACGTCTCCTCGCAGTAGTCGCACATGTACAGGTCCTGCTCGACGTCCGCGCCGCCCTCAGAGCCGCCCGAGCCGGCCGAGCCTCCCCCTGCCCCTCCGCCGCCGGCCTTGCGTCCGCCCTGGTCCTTCAGGTCCTTGTGCTCCTTGTTCTTGCGGTGCGCCTGCATGTGGCTCTGCAGCGAGGAGGTGGACGAGAACCCCCGCTTGCACACGCTGCACTTGAAGGGCTTGCTGGAGCTGTGCGTCTTCAGGTGGATCTTGAGGTGGTCGCTGCGCGAGAAGGCCGCCTCGCACTCCTGGCAGCTGTACTTCTTGTCGCCCGTGTGCAGCTTGACGTGGCGGTCGCGGCTGCGCTTTGTGCTTGAACAGCCGACTGCAGAACGTGCACTTGAAGGGCAGCTTGTCACTGTGGATCTGCTCGTGCCGCTTCAGGTAGCTCAGGCGGCTGAAGGACTTGTCGCAGAACTGGCACGGGTAGGGCAGGCCCGAGCCGCCCTCCTCCTCGCCGCCCGTGCCCATGCCCAGGTCGCAGCAGCCGTCGCCCAGCATCTGCGAGGGCGACGCCACGTCTTTGCTGGAGGGGGACGAGGGCACCCAGGAGAGCCCCGGGTCATCGTCGCCATCTGCAAAGCACAAACACACACACACACACAGAATTATAATGTCAGAAAGGCAAGGGAAGCCAGGGACAGAGACAAGGAGCGAGAAAGAGCGAGGGACAGAGAGAGAGGGAAAGAGGGAGGGGGAAGAAGAGAGGGAGCGAGGGAGAAACAGAAAGAGAGAAAAAAAGAGCAAAATAAGAGCAAAGGAACTAAAGACACTAAATCCCAAGGGAGAGGAGAAATAAGGGCAAACGCTTCCGCCTTTCTTTCTTTCTTTCTTTCTTTTTTTTAATCCCTGTTTCTCTCTTTCTCTCTCTCGCTTGCTCATTGTCCCTCTGCAGTCATCCTCTCATCCCCCTAAAGATTTGGATCTGGTTTTATCACATTTTCATTATGGCCAGCAGATTGAAAAGCTTCTCAGAAGCGATTAGTGCAAACTCAAACAGGAAGGTCTTCTTAACGGACAAACGCCTGCAAAATGAAACTACGGATTACACCCATCTTTTTTTATGTCTTTGTCTAAATATGATGCAGAGATGAAAAAAAACAGCACCCATCCTCCCTCCATCTCTCCCTCCCTCCCTATATGCATCCCTCCATCCTACAGCACGTAAACAAAGCTGGGTGCCTCTCCCGCTGCCCTGATTTGTGCAGTCTGAAGGGGCTTGACACAGTCCGAGCGTCATCTATTTAGCATCTCGACGACTCAGCCGCCTCGCTGCAGAAAGAGCACAAGCGGGAGGAGGAAGAGGAAGAGGAGGAGGAGGAGGAAGAGGAAGAGGAGGCGAGCTCATGACTTATTGAGCAGGAATGCTGCGAGCCCAGAGTCCCACTGTGGCGCAGACAAACACAGAATTTTCTATCAAGGCCTGTTTGTTTTTCCCTAATTCACTCAGCTTTATGGGTGAAAGGAATAAAGAGCGGAGAGAGAGAGAGAGAGAGAGAGAGAGGTAGAGAGAGAGGGAGGGAGGGAAAAAAGCCTCTGGTATTCCACGTTTCCAAATAAACTCCCTGTTTACAAGAGTAAACCATCTGAAACACTTGGTTTATATAAAAACCAAAACCCTTTCTGTTTTTTTTGTTGGCGAAATTGAAAGGAGATGGAAGTGGAGAGTGATTGGGTCTCGCTCCATGCTGTGGAAGACTGGGCATCAAACACATTTCTAAAACTCATCACGGTCAGCCTGCGATCTCAAGCCCGCGCTGAGAGGAGATGGCGGCCGCAAGCAGAGAGGCTGGCGTACGAGACGAGCCGCCCAAACCAGAGACGGCTCTGCTCAAACGCATAGCTTTAGCTACCGACAGCAAATTTGCAAGAATCCTGTCGCGACTAAACACTCCCACCTCCAACCTCCACCAGTACCCAAACACACACACACACACACACACAAA
>NC_063199.1:18079890-18082390 GCF_017589495.1 Alosa alosa
GGCAGACATACAGACAGATACACACACGCATACAGACACACACACACACACACACACACAGACACAGACACACACACACACACACACACACACACACACGCACACACACACACACGCACACACACACACACACACACACGCAAAACACACAAGGACAGACAAGCATCCAAATTAAGTACAGAGGAACTACAACTCCCACTCATCAGCACGCCTCTCTCCTCATAAGCATATAGCCTCTTCATGGCCCTAGTCTGATCACACAGACACACACACACACGCAAAACACACAAGGACAGACAAGCATCCAAATTAAGTACAGAGGAACTACAACTCCCACTCATCAGCACGCCTCTCTCCTCATAAGCATATAGCCTCTTCATGGCCCTAGTCTGATCACACAGACACACACACACACACACTCACAGATGACAGAGACTCACACACACACACACGTGGGCAGACATACAGACAGATACACACACGCATACAGACACACACACACACGTGGGCAGACATACAGACAGATACACACACGCATACAGACACACACACACACGTGGGCAGACATACAGACAGATACACACACGCATACAGACACACACACACACACAGACACAGACACACACACACACACAGACACACACACACACACACACGTGGGCAGACATACAGACAGATACACACACGCATACAGACACACACACACACGTGGGCAGACATACAGACAGATACACACACGCATACAGACACACACACACACGTGGGCAGACATACAGACAGATACACACACGCATACAGACACACACACACACACACACACACACACACACACACACACACACACACACACACACACACACACACACACAAACACACATTCAGAAATGCAAACACAGACACACACACACACACACACACACGTGGGCAGACATACAGACAGATACACACACGCATACAGACACACACACACACACACACACACACGCACAGGGGACAGTGTGGGGCCAGTCACGCAGGGTCCCTTCTAATAGGGCTGGACAAATGCGTCCCCATGCCGGGGGTAACAACATGTAAGCCTTGGTAATGAAAGTGCAGCTCAGTCTGAGGCCAGGCCTCTTCCCACTTCTGACACAGAGGAGGGAGGGAGGGAGGGAGAGAGGGAGAGGGTTGGGGAAAGGAGAGAGGGATAGAGAGAAACAGAGAGAAGGCATGAGAGACAGGGAGAAATGATAGAGGGGTGGAGAAAGAGAAAGGACAGACAGAAAGAGAAAGTTAGATTGGAGGAGAGAGTAACGACAGAGAGGAGATAAAGGTGAAAAGTAAAGAGAGAGTGAGGAAGAGAGAGGGAAGGGGTGAGGGGGTGGGGGAGGAGTGACCAGTGCTGATGACAAGAGTCACCGTAGAGCATGTGCCTTTTGTGGCCGGCCCTCTGAAGTGACAATGGCGGTGGAGTAACGAGGCCCAGAGACGCGTTGGGCGTTCATTAAAGCCTGTGACATACGGGACGCACACACACACACACAGTCAGAGATGCACAGCACATTCATTAGAGGACGCCCGCGCTCAACATGTGCTGTTGCTGGCCTTCTGGCACCACACAAAACAAATAATCTCACAAACATATCAACACACACACACAAACGCAATCTCACACACACACACACACACACACACACTCACAGATGACAGAGACTCACACACACACGCAAAAACACACAAGGACAGACAAGCATCCAAATTAAGTACAGAGGAACTACAACTCCCACTCATCAGCACGCGCCTCTCTCCTCATAAGCATATAGCCTCTTCATGGCCCTAGTCTGATCACACAGACACACAACCCTAATCTGCTAAATCAACAGCTCTGATGCTACACTAAACCTGCTCCATATTCATCAGCTGATAATCTCATAGATCAACTCCTCTGTTGCCGAGAGACAGCAAATAAGCAGGGTGACTGGTGAAGAGGACTTCCTGCCAGAGTGGGCATTTCTGCTCGGAAGTGTGCAGGGCAGTCTGGGTAATTCTGCACCCAGTGGTCAGGTCCATCATAACCACTAACAACACAACAGGAAGTGGAAGCTCCATTTCCAAGTCACAGCACTACATGTAATGGCAGTGTCCAACTCTAAATTATTTACATCAAGTTTCAATTGGGTCAAGTTTCAATTGTCAATGAGCTTGTGGGCCTTGATTGGGATTGTGACTGTAAATAAGCTTATGGAGGAAAAAAGTTTTGGATTGATTTTACTTTGATTGTAAAATTGGAAGGTGTGAGGGACATCACTACTTCCTGTCACTGAAGGAAGTGACTTGTAGTTTCTTTTGTCATCATTTCCTTTCACTCCACAAAAGAAATCTCCTGCAGCCTTGCTTCTGTACATGTCTGTTTCTCATCATTTCACCTATTCACACAGTCCTGCAATCTTCGACACCTCTTCCTTCTCTCCACCCCCAACACCCCCTCCCTCCCTCTCTCTTTCTCTCTATCTCTTCCTCT
>NC_063199.1:18087390-18089890 GCF_017589495.1 Alosa alosa
TGTATAGAGCGCTGTGCAGAGTGACCACCCCTGTTGAGGCCCTGAGTGCGAGGTGCAGATGGACTGGGTCATTAGGAGTCATTTACTCTGATTACGGAGCTTATCAGCTCTCCATTCAGTTACAGCTTCATGCTTCCTTTTGTGCTCCATCTCACCACTACATCTCATTGGCTGCCTCTATGTGCAGCCCTTCCCTCCCGCAGCTTGTGATTGGCTGCTGTGCAGTGGTCATTTAAGGGGTTGGAGCCAGTGGTCTGTGATGTAACTCAACTCGAGGAATAGAGGGGGGTTGTGGTGGGTAATATCTGGGGGTCAGATGTCTCCGTTTTGGCTCAGGTGGGGAATACACAAGGCAAAGCTGACACAGGAAGGCAGAAAAAAATATCACACTGAAGCCTCATTCTGACATTCAGCTTTCCGATAGACACGTCAAGCTGCATCCTCCTACCAGCAGCTAAAGGTGTGTGTGTGTGTGTGTGTGTGTGTGCTTGCAATGTGTTATCACTCTTAGCTTAGCTTAGCATATGACTTTCTCTGGGGGCATTTTAGGTTAAGCACCTTACTCCTGACAACAAGAGAAATAATTAATCCATGTCAAGCTCTCTAACCAGTAATCCCTACTGACACACAACTGGAGCAGTAATCCACTTACAGCTACATGACTTCCTCTCAAACAGCAGCTACAGACAGCGATTCCCAACCACATACAAACATATGGCAAAGGAATGCACATCTTCACTCAGTGAAGGTAGACTTGCTCTTGCATAGGGCACAACTCCATTGTAAGTCATTTCCTGCTTCCTCCGAGGGGCAAGGATATTGCCCCCTAGAGCAAGTTCAGAGTAAACACACTTCAAAATGTGATTGACAGGACAGTGTTGTCTCATAAGCTAAGATTGTTCCAACTAGCTAAAGCAAGCATGATCTATTGCTGACTATCTCATTTATGGTGGGAATGGGGGGGAAACACTTCAGATGCTGCCTTTGCTTCAGAGCAGTTCTCATAAGTAGAACTGATCCCTTAACTTGACATTTGCAATTGATCTTTAACCAATCTGTCTTATTATTACACACACACACAAACACACACACACACACACGGAACAGTAAGGCAGCAGAGTGCTGTGGTTGGACAGCTCTCTGTAGTGATGTGGAAAACCTGCACACAGATGCCGAGCCACCAGTGAACCTCAGGAAAAGCTGGCACGGATTACAGTATTCCTCTGTGAATGAGTGTGTGTGTGTGTGTATGAATGGCTGTGTGGTGTGCGTATTTATGTGTGTGAGTGTCAGCTTGTGTGTGTGTGTATTTGTTCATGTGCACATACATGTATGGGTGTGGGTGGAGTGTACATGTATGTCTGTGAGTGTGAGTGAGTGCCCATGTGTATTTGTGTGAGTGTGTGTGTGTGTGTGTGTGTGTGTGTGTGTGTGTGTGTGTGTGTGTGTGTGTGTCCCCTCTGAGGGTCCAACTCTTCCCCCAGCCTAACCCCGCACACCCTGTGAATAAGTCACGGAGGCAGCTGGAGCCCCAACACCCACCCCAGAGAGGGCCGACCCTGGCAGGCTGCAGGCAGGCCACAGCGAGGGAGGAAGGGAGGGATGGAGGGAGGGGGCTGGGGGCCCAGGCCCTAGGTCTCCCCTGGGTGAACCGCCGGGCCCCAGGGACCCCCCGGCACAGGCTGAGGGGGGGGGGGTGGGCAGAGGGAGACGGGTACCTCCTGCCCAGCCCCAGCACCCTGGGATGCCCAGGCGCCCCCTGGGACCCAGAGAGAGGAGAGGAACACCTGGACCTGCCATTAGTGGCCCGCTGAGAGAGAGGAGCACAGACTGTGAGGAAGAGAGAGAGAGAGAGAGAGAGAGAGAGAGAGAGAGAGAGAGAGAGCGAAAACACACACACACACACACACACGCACACACACACACACAAGTTCATGTGCAGAGACAACAATGTGCATGTACAGTACACTCTGCATGAATTACTACATTAGGCAAAGAAACACGCACAGGCCTAGATAGAAACATGGACATACTCATCCAATCAAATCTACTGAATGTGCACACACACACACACACACACACACACATCCAAACAAATCGACAGAAAGTGCACACACATACACGCACACACACACACAAACAAATCTACAGAAAATGCACACATACACACTACACACTGAGATACACAATCTAACACGCACGGCGAGACATACACCCACTCATGATGACAGCTGTTTTATGTTTGTGTGTATGTGTGTGTGTGTGTGTGTGTGTGTGTGTGTGTGAGTGTGTGTGTGTGTGTGTGTGTGTGTGTGTGAGAGAGAGAGAGAGAGCGGTTAGAATACTAATGTGACGCCCACAAAACTCCACATTCATGCACCAACAGAAACAATGTAATTTACGGTATTCTTTAGTCTTAAAACACAACCTAATCAAAACACACCACCCACCCACCCACACACACACACACACACATTGTTGGGGGGTTGGGGGTGAATGA
>NC_063199.1:18099890-18104890 GCF_017589495.1 Alosa alosa
CCTCAAACCTGACAAACACGCCCTGGGGCATTTCCCAAAACTATGGTTGCATGCAATTTCCCATTGCCAACAAACTAAGTTGCTAAAAGGTTAGCAATTATGGTTTTGGGAAACGCACCCCTGACTGACACACCCAATCTGCTCTCCTTGCCCTCCTCCGTCACCCTCTCAGTAACACCACATACCACCACGGCTAAATTAACACCGCACAAAACCACGGCTAAATCAACACCACACACCACCACGGCTAAATCAACACCACACCAAGCACAGCATTCAACTCGTTAGTGGCTTTAATTGTTGCTATGCTGACATGTTGACCACGGCTAAATGAACACCGCACACCACCACGGCTAAATCAACACCACACACCACCACGGCTAAATTGACACCACCAAGGCTAAATTAACACCACACACCACCACGGCTAAATCAACACCACACCAAGCACAGCATTCAACTCATTAGTGGCTTTAATTGTTGCTATGCTGAATCGCAGAAATATAATTATTTCAGTCATTATAGTCAACGAACTTTGTATCCCCCAGTTTCTTCACTGGCCGTGTGAGCAGGGCTGCTGCCCCCTCTATGTGCTCTCCATAAATTATACATACGGCCAACTCGGTCTGGACAAAGTCAATAGAGCTGCTCATGTATAACATTATTAAGAGCAGATTCGTGGATAAACAAACCCGGTAACCTTGCGGTTTCAGAAGAGAGGAGTCAATGGAGATCCTACGTGCCCCCAACCTCCCCCAACCTCCACCCACCTCAATCCTCCTCCACCACCACCACCACCACCACCACTGCCAGGCTCCCTGCCTCAAACCACAGAGAAGAAAGGAAGAGAATAGAAACCGCCTTCTGTGGATATTTCACCAGATTTGGGCTTTTTTTCCTGGGTGCACACACACACACACACACACACACACACACACACAGCACAAATATTTACTCACTGCTCTTCCGACTGCAAGCTGAACACCATGGCACAGAAAAAAAAGAGGGTGAGACAGAGAGAAGGGGGGGGAGGAAGAGTGATGAGGGGGGAGAAAGAGAGAAAGAGGAAAAGGGAAGTTGCATTTTTAATCGGCTGATTCTTTCCCTCCGAGCAGGCAGGCTGAATACAAGGGGGTTAGCGCCAACATACACACAGCCACACACACTTCTTTTTTGTGTCCTTTGGCAAATTCTTCTATTTCACTCTTGCATGAAGCACACACACACACACACACACACACACACACAGAATGAGAGAAGAGAAGAGCAGAGGAGGGGAGTGGAAAAAAAGAGAGGAAGAAGAGAAGAGAGGAGAAAACGTCCCCACTGAGTTTTTCTGCCTTCCTGGTGCGAGAGAGGGCCCCCGCCGCGCCCCTGTGTAATTTCCAGGCCCACAGAATTCAGGTATTAATAAAGCCCCCATGGGGAACTGCACACAATATAACCCTACATTTTCAGGCATTATGAAAGGACACCCCCAGGGGTCTTTGGCTCAAATTTCTGAAATGCAGGCATTGTAAAAAAAGGCACCCCAGGGGATCTCACTGCGAATAGAAATCTGCTGAATTCAAAGCATTTTCAGAGTCCTAGTGGGAGCCATTACTCCCTCTGGAAGAGGCTTTTTGTCTTTTCTTTCTCTCTCTCTCTTTCTCTTTCTCCCTCCCTCCCTCTCTTTTTACCAAACATGTGTTGCTGACATGTTGACAGATTGCTCGGTGAAGTGTTTAGGTGCATGCACAAGTCCCGGTCTCTGCAGACGGCGGCGGTTGTCGGAGGGGAGAGGCACGCGACGCTGCACGAGCACCACGCCACCGTGCTGCACACCACACAACGCCACGCCATGCCACGCCACGCCGCGTCGCGCCGCTCTCAAAACCAGTACCATCCATATTTTATAACAGGGGGAGGAAAGTAGGCTGAGAGAGAGGAAGAGAGAGAGAACAGAGGGAGGGAGAGAGAGAGAGAGAGAAGGAGTGGGAGAGCAGAGAGATATCGTCGAGAGGAAGACAGGGAGAGAGAACAGAGGGAGGGAGAGAGAGAGAGAAGGAGAGCAGAGGGAGATTGTCGGGAGGGAGGAAGACAGGGAGAAGGAGAGGGAGAGAGAAGGAAAGGAAGGGGAGAGAGATGGGGGGTAGAGAGAAGAGAGAGAGGGACAGTTGGAGAGATAGAGGCTGTGAGTATAGACAGGGGAGAGAGGAAGAGAGTGTGTGTATAAGTGAACAAGAGAGAGAAAGAGGGAGAAAAAAAGAGAGGGAGTGAGAAAGAAAAGAGAACTTCATCGTGAAAAATGAACCCTGTGATGAAAAATGACTTCCAGTGGGCTTCGAAACAACCCTCCTCACTCGAGCACCACCCCCTCCCTCCTCTCCTCCTTTCTCACTTTTCTATCTCCCTCACTCCCTCCCTCCGTCGCTCTTTCTCTCTCCCTCTCCACATGCTGTGCCCCCCTTCCCACTCCCTCCCTCCCTCCCTCCCTCCTCCCTCTCTCTCTCCCCCTCCTCTCTCCCCTGCTCTCAGAGGCTGGGCTCTGCCTCTCCCTGGAAAACCTGAGTTTACAACCAGCTGTGACTGCATTTGTATCCGTGCCAAGGGCTTAGTGGAGGAATCTTCAGGCCACCCTCTGGCTCTGAACAGAGAGAGTGAGAGAAAGGGGGGGGTAGGATGGAGAGAGTGTTGTGTGTGTGTGTGTGTGTGTGGGGTGTGTGGGGGGAAAGCACAACAAGCCAGACATCAGAAGAGAGCGAATGTAGTGGGGCTGATGCCTAGCACGCCAAACAATGCACACACGGCTGTTCTCAAACACACACACACACACACACACAGGCACACACACGCGATGCACACACGTCGCACGCACATACACACACAGACACACACAAAGTGAACCTGGTTAGCCCACATCCATGGCCAGACACAGAGAAAAACAAACATCAGCACACACTTACAAACACCGCTTCATCCAGCTGGTTACACTAGCAAACACATTCGTTTTTATTTTTGAGGTTAGATTGGGTTTCAGTCGCTCCATCCATCTCTATCTTTCCCTCTCCTGCCCTCTCCCTATTCTCTCTCTCTCTCTCTCTCTCTCTCTCTCTCACTCTCTCACTCTCTCTCTCTCTCTCTCTCTCTCTCTCTCTCTCATGCCCCCCCCCTCTCCATACAGGAAAGTGATCTGTGGCTTTAATAAGAGCCTCGGCCCCACAGGACTCCGTGGCTGCTGTGACGGCGGTTAGAGGGGGCCAGAGCGGGGGATGGGAAGGGGTGTGGGAAGGAGAGAGAGAGGGAGAGAGAGAGAGAGAGGAGAGAGAAGGAGAGAGAGAGGGAGAGAGAGAGAGGGAGAGAGAGAGAGAGGGATTGGGAGACGGATGGATAGATGGATGGAAATGTATTCATGGCGTGGAGCGCCCTGGGCCAGCGGGGGTGGTGTGTTTATGTGTGTGTGTGTGTGTGTGTGTGTGTGTGTGTGTATGTGTGTGTGTGTGTGTGTGTGTGCGGATATGGGGGGCACCCTAGGGAGACTCCCCTCACCCAAGGGTTCCGCCTCCAACAGTCGTTCCCGAAGCTGACCACACACACACACACACTCCCACACACTCCCTGGCAGGCTGAGGTCTCTAAGCCCCTGTTTCCCTACTGTGAGGGAGGCACACAGCTGAGAGACAGAAAGAAAGGAACAAAGAGAGAGAGAGAGAGAGAGAGAAAGAGAGAGATGGGAAAACAGAGGCGATATGGAGAGTGAGTTCATTCAATGAGGACTGCTTGAAAAGAGGGAAAAAAAGTGAGTGGGTGGCAGAGAACGGGAGAAGAGAAAGAGAAAGAGATGGACGGAGCTGGAGAAGAAGAGAGAGGACGAGGGAGGTCTACTTCTCTTCAAAAGCAGTCATGCCAAACAGGTGAAGGACCTGGAAGACGGCCCAGTGAAAACACACACACACACACCATAAAATCTGTTCCTATATATTTGGCAACCATCACACCATCAAAGTGTTTAGTTTTAGTCTGGATAACTCTTAAAACTGGGGACCTCTAACACCTGCACCCAAACTCTGCCACTGCACTTTGGAATTTTTGGGAAGTGACATGTGAACTGTGGTATCCAAGTTCAGATTTTCCAAGTTCGGATTTTCTCCCCCCATCTGGGCTTACTGGTGCTAAATTGGATATCAAAACACTTGGATATTTAGAGTCTTTCCCTCACTTAAGCATTTGAATCACCTTGAATCTTTAGTCTTTATTTCTCGTTATTTCATTAGCTGGCTTATGACCCCTGGACGGAGTATTTTTATATCCATAAATTAATAAAAATAATGCTCTAACTAATTACACCCAATTATGGTCAAAAAGGTTTGGTTTTGGAATAATTTGTCACCTACCATAATCTGGACCTCAAAAACACTGGGATTTAATTTTCAATATTTTAGTTATTTTGTATGCAAGCAGACAAAATGTTTTGCCTTTAAAAAATACTAAAAATACATTACTAAAATACATCACTAAAATACATATTTTAAATGATGTATACATATTTTTCTTATAATTGAGAATTGTTGATTACTTCAAGGAAGGGTCAATACTTGTACAAGCAAATGTATCAACAAAAATATTCTTGCTTTGCTCACTATAAATAGCTTTAAAAATAGTCAGTTACAGTCAGATACACCGAAACACCTAACATAAAATGCATCCCAAATACCAATACTTTAAAACACACAATAACGTTTATGATTTGGGACACTTGTGACTACTATCACATGTCTGCGCATTGAATTAGTATGAATATGCATATATAATATGAGTGCATATACTGTATATGCATTGAGTTATACCCTCTCCCCATCTCTCTCTCCTCATCTCTCTCTCTCTATTTCTGTCTCTGTCTCTCTCTCTACCTCTCTCTCTCTATTGTCCTTCATCTCCTTCCTTCTCTCCTTCTCGTCTATGGCGAGTTAATAAGTGATTGCCTCCAATTTGTTTCTGACATGTGTAGGCCCCTCTTGCAT
>NC_063199.1:18109890-18122390 GCF_017589495.1 Alosa alosa
CGAAGACAGAGGAGTCATGCAAGACAAGCCTGCTGTGGCAGCAGAGGAGGACAGTTAGCGTCCAAGGAGTCAGACTGACAGTCACACACACACACACACACACACACACACATTCTGTGTGGTATGACATACTACTAGATGGCCCCTCATTCATTTTCTAACTCCTCAGAGCTACACAGATTCCATTTTCTGAAATACATATTGTTTTCTACTGAAAAGGAAAGATAAGCAAGTAGCCTAAACAGCAAATGTGTGAGTGACTCACACACACACTCATGTGTGAGTGACTCACTCACACACTCACGCTCATGTTCAATGTTAATTTAATGTTGAATAAAAAGTTATTTGGCATCTAATCAATTTTGTAACATCTCTGGTTTTTCTCTATTGCTTTGTCATTGATGCAATCACTCTTTTGGTGTTCTTGGACCTAATCCCTCACCTTGTTCAATATCAATCAGGGCCTTACAGAGTCCTGCTAGATCTCTGAAGGATTGTACGGTGTGTTTATATTAACTATTTTGGAATTCATTAAGCGTGCACTTGGAATGCCATGGAAAAAAGAAATGGCGTCAAACTCCTAAAATCACAGAGAGAAGACAGATATGGGTAAACACACACACACACACACACACACACACACACACACATATACACACACACATACCTGCAGGGCAGTGGTTGGTGCGATGCTCGGTCAAGTCAGCCAAGCACTCAAAGTCCTGCTGGCAGTTGTCACAAGTGAAGATGGACTCGTCGTCCAGGTCGTCATCCCCAATGCGGTCATCATGGCTGGTCACGCTCTGTTCGCCATCCTCGACTGCTCCCCGCGTCTCTTTGGACTCCCCCTCCTTCTCCTGGGCAGGAACATCTAAGGGTCACACAAACACACACACACACGAACACACGCACACACACATACACAAGAAAAAAGGTTGAGTTGAACATATGCACCTTAACTCAATTAAGATCATAAAGACATGTCACAGTCAGTGTCCTGCTGTCACCCTTATTATATATATAACACTTTCTTCTATGAAAGGAATGTCACAATTCTCCAGTTTTTGTTCATTTTATTCTCAGCCCATGTGTGAAGAAAGTGTGAAAAAAGGAATTATTGACAACAGACCGCTTCCAACAAATCCAGCTCCACAATAAAATACAACCAGCCATGACAGAGAACATTAAGTAGCGTCCCTCGCTATGTGTAAAACAGCAACGCCGCCAACTGCTATGGTGATTCATGGCCTATTTGCATTGGGGGGCTGTGAGGGGAAACTGGATCGCAAAGTCGGTGATCCAATCCCATCGAAGAAGCAACCGCTCTAATGACAGAACAAAAGAGAGAGAAGAGAAGAAGAGAAGAAAGAGAGGGAGAAAGAGCGAGGGAAGTGAGGCAAACGAGGAGGGCAGGAGGAGTCGGAGGGCGCCCCCTCAGCCCGGGCGAGGCTCGAAGGGCGCCCCCTCTGCCAGCTCTGCCGCCGCGATGGCACTGGTGGCACGCAGGGTGGACCAGTGGAGAAATCTGCCACCGCAATCCTCCAGCCGCCATTGTGGCTCGATTTTCACACCTTATTATCACATTAAACGCTCTGCCTCCAAAAGGACTGCACTGGAGACTGGAGGAGACAGAGAGAAAGAGAGAGAGGGAGGAGAGAGAGAGAGAGAGAGAGAGAGAGAGAGAGAGAGAGAGAGAGAGAGAGGGGGGAAGAGCTGCAAGGAAACAAAAGAAAAAAGGAAGAGAGAACAAAAACACAGGAAGGGCTGAAAGCTAGCAGATCACAAAGGCAGAGTGTGCAAACACACTAGAGGGAATGGAGGGATCAAGGTGAACAACGGAGGCAGAGAAAAAGGAAAGGTTGACGTAGAGTGTGGGAGGGAGGGGGGAAGGAGTGTATGAGTGAAGGGTGGCGAGCGTGTGTGTGTGTGTGTGTGTGTGTGTGTGTGTGTGTTGGGGTGTGAGTGTGCGTGGTGGGGAGTGTGGTGTGTGGTGTGTGTGTGTGTGTGTGTGTGTGTGTGTGGTGATGTGTGTGTGTGTGTGTGTGTGTGTGTAGTGATGGTGTGTGTGTGTGTGTGTGTAGTGATGGTGTGTGTGTGTGTGTGTAGTGATGGTGTGTGTGTGTGTGTGTGTAGTGATGGTGTGTGTGTGTGTGTATAGGAGGCAAGTCTGCTCAGCGGCTCCCTCGAGCCTTCCATCCTGTCTAATCATCCTGGACGAGGGCAATCAGAGCGAGGCGGGAGGTGGCCATTCCGCTGCTCCGCTCCGCTCCATGCCTCTGATCAGCTCTAATTTGGCCGAGCCCCGACTCCCGAGGCCTGGGCCCTGAGTCTGGAGCCCCACACTCCGCCGCTATTGCTGCTGCTTACTCCATCGGCCTCCATCTCTGCTGCTGCTGCGGGGAGTGGGAAGGCCAGAGGAAAGCCAGGGTGTTGATTTAGGCCCAATCCCAGCTTGGGCTGCGGGCAGGTGGGAGGGGAGCAAGGGGCTTTGGGGCCTTCCGGAGTGCAGTGCGCTGAGGGACGAGGAGGCTGAAAATGGAGGCGCTCCAGTTCCTTCTTCATTTCCACCACTCTCTCCACTCCCCCTTTTCTCCCTCTCTCTCTCTCTTTTTTTCTTCCCATCTCCATCTATCTCTCCCTCTCCATCCCCCTCTCCCTCTGTCTCTATTCCCCTCAGCTCCCTCTTTCCATCTCTCCATCTTCGAGCCTCTGTCCACCCTCCGTCCACCCCCCTCCTCTCTCAGGCCATGGGCAGAAGGGCAGGGGGGGAGGGGGGGGCTGTGGAGGTGGGATGTGGGGGGGGGGGTCTGGAGGAGAGAAGGGCTGAGGCCGGGGTGTGGTAGTGGTGTGTGTGTGTGTGTGTGTGTGTGTGTGTGTGTGTGTGTGTGTGTGTGGGGTGGGGTGGGGGGATGATGGCCATCTGTCCAGTGGTGAGAGCACCGTCTGGACAGGGAGAAGAGCAGCCCCTAACTGACAGAGCACTGATAGAGTTCTGAGCTGCAGTTACAAACACACACACACACACACACACACACACACACACACACACACACACACACACACACAGCAGACATGTGTTCTCTCTCAAACACACAAAGTGCAGACTCACACAGATATAAACTAACAAAGGCATATCATGTACACAAAGTAATAAAGAAATAATTTCACACATAGGCATGTCTCATATAAACAGACAATAATTTAACACGCAAAATACAGACACACACACACACACACACACACACACAAGGTGCATTAACCCCTTAATTTCATCCATGAAAGCCTTCAATCTTGATACAAAATGAACCTGGCAAAAACACCCTTTCTTTGACTCTCTCTCTCTCTCTCTCTCTCTCTCTCTCTCTCTCTCTCACACACACACACATCATTCCCCCAGGTGCCCTCATGCCAGAGGTATGGGCACTGCCAACCCAGGCACATGCCAGCACAACCCGCTACCATGGCAACGGGGGAGGAGCCAGACAGGACCTTGTCCCTTGACACCCCTCTCCTCTCCTCTCTCTCGCTCCTCCCTCTTTCCCTCTCCTCTCCTCTCCTCCCTCTCTCTCTCCTCTTTTCCTGTCTCTCTCATCTCTCTCTCCTCTGCTCTCCTCTCCCTCCACCTCTCCTTTTCCATCCCTCTGCTCTCTCTTCTCCTCTCCATCCATCAACCTTCCTGTACCTGACTCATCTACTGTGAGCACAGTAGGAAGAGAGTGGAGGAAAATAAAGAAAAGGATGAGAGTAAAGAACAGAAGGAGGGCAAAGGGAGGTTAACTTGGTCAACCGTCCAATCAGAAGCACCCCTCTCTCTACAGCATCTCCTCTATCTGTGCAGCTCCCAAGTCCTGCAGTAGCAACTGGATGGTGCCTCAGAGGGAGATGAAACTGTGTGTTTGTGTGTGTGTGTGTGTGTGTGTGTGTGTGTGTGTGTGTGTGTGTGTGTGTGTGCGTGTGTGAGTGTGTATGTATGTGCACACTAGGGAAGGGTTGGGATGTTCTCCCAAGCACACTTTGCAAGCTACCTCCATTACTGCTGCCTGTGTCACTGTCAACCCACTAAAGGCGGAAAATCACAAACAATCACACACAATCTCTCACACACACACAATGCAGTGTACGCACCCAAGCTGCACCAACTCCAGACCCGTCAGTCATGCTAACAAACACACACTATTGTTTTTACCTCCAGGAGGAGTGTGTGTGTGTGTGTGTGTGTGTGTGTGTGTGTGGCTATAGTGGGCTCATGCGACTTGCCTGATTCTTTTCAAATTGGTTTGCACACTCGCACAAACGCACATGCACACACCTGAACCCCCATAAATACAGCATTAGGAACTGCTTACACACACCTACATTATGCACACCAGATATCACCACACACACACACACACAAACACACACACACACACACACACACACGCACCGCTGTACCGTGTGCTGAGGTCATCCTTAATAAAGCTCGGCTGGACCATTTGTGTGAGGCACTTGAGTATTTTCGAACATAACTCAAATTGAGAGGGGAAACCCAAATGAAATCAGGCCCTTTGCTGGAAGTGGCGTCTAAGGAGACTAATCATTTCTAAAGAGCTATTCAGATCAACAAGGCCCCTTTATACACCAACATGTACTGTTGGATCCCCTCCCTCTCCCCAGATCACCCTCCTATTGGCTGGGAGGGCTGCCAATATACAGCATCGACCAATCCTCTGAGAGCATTGTGGCTCGAGTGGGCTTGCAGTCTTTAACGGTGCATTGGGGATGGTGTGGATATTTTTTTTGTTGGAGTGCATTTGCTGTGTGTGGAGAGGCTGTGCTTATAAGAGGTTTAATGCCACCTACAGTCAACGATCACGAGGCTCAGAGCAGAAATAAAAGGCCAGATTTTGATTGTGGAGGGTGGAACTAAAAAGCCAATTTTGACTGTAATATTTATCGCCTCCAACTGACTGAGAGACCATGCATCGCCACACAACCTATATGTGCTGTACACTGGACAAAGCCTGAACCTTGTTTAGAATCCAACGAACATTCGGGAGAATGTGGTGTAGTGACACAGAACATGAAACATATAACAGACTTAAACTACTAAAATAAGTAGTATTAACAATAGTAGTAAAAAATAATAAGTTGTAGGAAAAACATACAAAACACACATATTCCATAATGTTGCCAGCAGTATGACCTCCTGTAGTTGGCTCCCTCTCTCCTCCTCTCTCTCTGCTCCTCTCTCTCTCTCTCTCTCTCTCTGCTCTCTGCCAGTGCACCTCGGCTGGTGCAGCTGGTCTTATCTCTGTGCTCTGGTGCTGGGGTGGTGGAATACACCCCCCAGCGTGGCCCCGTCCCCGAGCAGGGCCTCTGTTAATGAAGGGCTCTGGGCTCCCGAGGGATCCCCAGAGGCCCCTGTGGTGGTGGTGGTGGTCGGGTGGTTTGGAGGTAGGTGTGTGTGTGTGTGTGTGGCTATAGTGGGGCTCATGCGACTTGCCTGATTCTTTTTCAAATTGGTTTGCACACTGCACAAACGCATGCACACACCCTGAACCCCCATAAATACAGCATTAGGAACTGCTTACACACACCTACATTATGCACACCAGATATCACCACACACACACACACACAAACACACAGACACAAACACACACACACACACACACACACACACGCACCGCTGTACAGTGTGCTGAGGTCATCCTTAATAAAGCTCGGCTGGACCATTTGTGTGAGGCACTTGAGTATTTTCGAACATAACTCAAATTGAGAGGGGAAACCCAAATGAAATCAGGCCCTTTGCTGGAAGTGGCGTCTAAGGAGACTAATCATTTCTAAAGAGCTATTCAGATCAACAAGGCCCCTTTATACACCAACATGTACTGTTGGATCCCCTCCCTCTCCCCAGATCACCCTCCTATTGGCTGGGAGGGCTGCCAATATACAGCATCGACCAATCCTCTGAGAGCATTGTGGCTCGAGGGCGTTGCAGTCTTAACGGTGCATTGGGGATGGTGTGGATATTTTTTTGTTGGAGTGCATTTGCTGTGTGTGGAGAGGCTGTGCTTATAAGAGGTTTAATGCCACCTACAGTCAACGATCACGAGGCTCAGAGCAGAAATAAAAGGCCAGATTTTGATTGTGGAGGGTGGAACTAAAAAGCCAATTTTGACTGTAATATTTATCGCCTCCAACTGACTGAGAGACCATGCATGCGCCACACAACCTATATGTGCTGTACACTGGACAAAGCCTGAACCTTGTTTAGAATCCAACGAACATTCGGGAGAATGTGGTGTAGTGACAGAGAACATGAAACATATAACAGACTTAAACTACTAAAATAAGTAGTATTAACAATAGTAGTAAAAATAATAAGTTGTAGGAAAAACATACAAAACACACATATTCCATATGTGCCAGCAGTATGACCTCCTGTAGTTGGCTCCTCTCTCTCTCTCTCTCTCTCTCTCTCTCTCTCTCTCTGCACCAGTGCACCTCGGCTGGTGTGAGCTGGTCTTATCTCTGTGCTCTGGTGCTGGGGTGGTGGAATACACCCCCAGCGTGGCCCCCGTCCCTGAGCAGGAGCCTCTGCTTAATGAAGGGGCTCTGGGCTCCCGAGGGCTCCCAGAGGCCCCTGTGGTGGTGGTGGTGGTCGTGGTGGTTTGGAGGTGTGTGTGTGTATGTGTGTGTGTGTCTCCCTCGCCACGCCCCGCACCACACCGCGCCACACCACCCCTGCCTGGGCCAGCTGGAGCGTTCGGCCCCCTCTCTACAGAGAGCCATTATCTCTGAGTAACAGACTGTCCCAGCGCCAAGAGTCCTCAAATACACTGACACACACACGCACAAGTATGGACACAGACACACACACACACTCATACATACAAGTTTGTACACAAATGCCTTGCAGACACATACACACACATATATGCATGCACAATGTACATACACTCACACACACACACACACACACACACATTATGACAGATATACCTCCCTCCCCACACATACATACACAAACAGACAGACCGCTCATATTCACTTCCACAGAGAAATTTAATGGCATTATTTAGTAGCATTATTTCCATTAGCTGCAAATTCAGTTTCAAACACACAATTTTAAACAGGCTGCGACCAGTTTATAAGGACTATGCCATATGTGTACTGTAAATTAGTATATTCCTTCCCCACAACATATGCTGGCAATTGGCTCAACAAATATGCATGGAGAATGACAACAATTCACTTGATTTCTATCACTGTCTTGTCATGAATTCTCACTAATGTTTAATACGCATACTAATTACATTAAAAGCAGTCAGCTGTCTGGGAGTGAGCCTTTCATTAGCAAGTAACTAATATGTTTATATTTTATATTAACTACTGTAATATGTAATATAACCTCATTCACTTAATATGCTGAAAGTGGCACTGTAATTGTGCAACAACTGTAATTGTAATGTATTGGAGGGCTCATACATTTACAAATGAATTTCTCTATTTAGGCGCGCCTTTATTTAAAACTATGTAAATCACCTTTAGAGCACTAAGAAATGTTTTCCTTAAGTTACTCCCTGGAGGGTAGCACCAGCTCTTAATTCATCATTAACTTTCACGTGGAGGTAGGGACTAGGGGGCTAATACTAACACAGGCCAATAAAGATGCCCCCCCATCTCTCTCTCTCTCTCTCTCTCTGGCTTTCTTTCCTCTCTGTACCCATCCCTCAACCCCACCCCCCCTCTCTCTATCTCTCTTGGTCTCTCGCTCCAATCCCTCCCCCCTCTCTTTAACAATTCCCTACCTCTCTCTCTCTCTCTCTCTCCCTCTCTCTCTCTCTCTCTCTCTCCCTCTCTCTCTCTCTCTCTCTCTCTCTCTCTCTCCTCTCTCTCTCTCTCTCTCTCTCTATATATATATATATATATATATATATATATATATATATCTCCTCCTGGGAAAAAGACAAACAGCCATGTTTGTGTGTGGTAATTAGATGACGAGAAGTGAATTAGCAGAGTCCACAGAGCGGAGCTGGATCTGGTGAGGAGCAGTGAGTGGTGGAGCAGAGCGAGCGGAGCTCCGCCTTGCTGGGACCTGCTAATTACCCCTCGTTAGGTTCATGTGTTTTTCCTTCCTTTCACTCGTTTTTTTCTCCTCTTCCCCCCCCCCCGTTTTCTCTTGTTTTTAGCGGCACGACGACACATCCCTTGCTCCAACATGGGATGCAATTAGCTCTACTATGAGGGTGGGGGGTGGGGCTAGCTGTGACACACACACGGACACACACACACACACACATTTGGGACAGGGGACTGTTGATGGCATAACAACACAGACACTGCAGTGAGACGACTGTGTCCAGATCAGCCAAACTCACAAAGATTCCCAGTCAAACCAACATCTCTCTGTCTCTCTCTCCGTTACTCTCTCTCTCTCTGTCTCTCTCTCTCTCTCTTTTTCTCTCTCGAAGTTTAAATCAAGACATGCAAATGTGTTGGGGAATATTAAAAATAATCCTGAAAAAAGAAGGCTGTCAGTCAAGCAGAACAGTGGTTGGTTGGGGACGGCCCTTTACAGACATCCTCTGATGCAGTTTTCCCTTCCTGCATGTATACACACACACACAAAGAGAACCCCATACCACACACACACACACACACACAGCTCCTCCAAGGCCTCCAGTGAATGTGGTCATGGATATAAAATTGAGTCCAACTAGTGACTGTAAACTCCGCTCATGGGCCAGTGAGGGAATATCCAGTGATGAGGTCATCCACAGAGAAAAGCGCGACAGACTTAACGAAGTGCTTCAGCAAGTCCTTAGTGACCCACTGAGAGGGGAGAGGGAGAGAGAGAGAGAGAGAGAGAGAGAGAGAGTGAAGGGAGTGGAGGACAAAAAAATGAGTGGGAGGAAAGGATAGAAAGAGGAGAACAGAAAGCAGACAAGGAAAAGAAAACAACTGGAAGCAGTCAATGAAAACAGAGAGAAAGACAAAAACAAGATATGAGACACAGAAAAAAGAAAGGAGAGAGCAATATTATTGTGGAAAGAGTAAGGATGAGACTAGAAGTACCGGTAGGTGTCATGCTATGCTGTACAGACTTGTGTGCTACAGTCTGTGGGTTTGCCAAGACTAGAGATCAGGAGCACACAATTTCATGTCTATGGGCATTCAACATTCTCGTAACTCCTGTTAGCTGCCAGTACACACACACACACACACACGCACACACACACACACACACACACACACAGACACACACACACACACAGGCCCCCTCCCAGGCACCCCTAGCAGCCCAGCACCCGACCCCCACTCCCCACTTTCCAGCCTGGGAGCTGGAAAAATACGAGCTCCAAGTTCAACAAGACCTCAACTTCTCTCGAAAGAAAACATCTACAGTACAAGGCAGCCTTTCAACTTTGGGAGAGAGTGTGTTTGACTGTGTGTGTGTGTGTGTGTGTGTGTGTGTGTGTGTGTGTGTGTGTGTGTGTGTGTGTGTGAGAGAATGTTACCCTCACACACTCCCACACACACCTTGCTGCCAAATGTAGTGCAAAACATATCTCTGTGTGAGTGTACGTGTGTGTGTGTGTGTGTGTGTGTGTGTGTGTGTGTGTGTGTGTGTGTGTGTGTGAGAGACAGAGAGTGTGTGTGTGAGTGAGTGTGTGTGTGGTCGATTTCTTTTGGAGAAATGGAGAGTTGCAGACAGAGAGGATATGGAGGGGGAGAGGAGGGGGGGGGTGAGGATGGAGGAGAGGAGAGGAGAGGAGAGGGAGTGTGGACAACTCGATCTGCATCTCTGGGCTTGATTAGTCATGCCTGGCCCCATCACTTAACCACGGCACACCTGTCCAGATCCATTACCTGTCCTGTCCTCATGCGCCACCCCTGCTGATCAGAAATATTAGCAGAGTGGCAGGATGAGCCAACTCCTGACAACTTCACTTATATCACCATACACACACTCTTACACACCACTCTTACACACTCACATACCACTCAGATTAGACCATTACACACATACATACACACACACACACACTCCTATGATGGCTGACATAGTCCTCATATCACCACACACACACTCTAAGCATCATCCACATACCACTCAGATTAGACCACCACACACACACACACACACACACACACACACACTCCTATGATGGCTGACATAGTCCTCATATCACCACACACACTCTTACGATAGCCGACATAGCCAGCATCTCTTTCTACCCACTCCACAAGGCCACAAAGCTGCACAGCAGTCTTAGACAAGGGTCTGTCCATTCCAAATGGGATCTATATGGATCTATATACAGAGGTCATTTCAGGCTTACAGTAGCAGAAATATAAGGAGCCTATGAGGTTGTTGGACACATGCCCCCTACCTGGCACATCTGACAGATGAATGTGCCCATTATAAGGTAGACTGCTGCTGGGTTCTGGACTGGGTTAGGTTCCGTCTGGATCTGGGTCTTTGTTGCTGTAGTGGTTGTTGTCTGTCTGTTTGTTTGTTTGTTTGTTTGTTTGTTTGTGTGTGTGTTTGTTTTTGCGTTTGTGTGTGCGTGTGTGTGTGCTTTTGCATTTGTGTGTGTGTGTGATGTGTGTTTTTGCATTTGTGTGCTTTTGTGTGTGTGTGTGTGTGGTGTGTGTGTGTGTGTGTGTGTGTGTGTGTATATATGTGTGTTTTTGCATTTGTGTGCTTTTGTGTGTGTGTGTGGAGCTCCAGCAGGTGCAGGCTGGCCCCCTCCCTCTGCTGCCCCCTCTGGGGACTCGCTCTCCCAGCCTCCTCCCGGCCGCCTGGCCCTGCCTCTGCACAGTAAACACGGACACTATTTAAAGCAGACCCCTCTCTTCTTCGCTCTCTCTCCCTCACACTCCCTCGCCCTCTCCATCTCAACTAACTCACGCCATGCGCTCCCTCCCTCCCTCACTCTTCTCTCTATCCATCGCCCTAACTCACACACTCTCTCTCCGTCTCTCTCTCCATCTCTCTAATCACTCTCTCTCTCTCTCTCTCTCTCTCTGTTGTTCTAACTCACACACTCTCTCCTTCACTCTCCCTTTCTCCTTCACACTCCTCCTCTGCTTCCTTCTTTCGCCTCCTCTGGGTCGCATCTCTTTCTCTCCCTCGCTCTCTCTCTCTCCCTCTCTCCATTTCTCTGTGCTTTTTCGCACTCCCCTGCTTCCCGCGGGATGGCAGAGAGGCAGTGTGTGTACCAGCGTCCCTCCTGAGAGGCCGTGGAACGAGGGAGAGCAGCACCCAACGTCTGCCAGGAGAGAGAGCGAGAGAGAGAAAGAGGGAGGGAGGGAGTGAGGGAAAGAGAGAGAGAAGAAAGAGGGAAGCAAGGGATGATGAAAGTGCATCATGAAAGAGAGGGAATTAAATCACACACAAACAGCGTGACAGCTGCTCACCAATGCCATCACCTGTTCCAGTCCGTGGCTTTGTGTGAGCATGTGTGCAATGCACACACCACACACACACACACACACACACACACACACAAGCCACATATGACACATATGACACACACACACACACACACACCACAGAGGCACACAGGCACACAGACACATGCCTCGTCTTCACACATTAAAACTGTTTTCCTGTGGTTGCCTTGGGGAAATTAAAAATATATTATGGACCTCCAGAGGTTCAGGGAGAAACCGGGAGAGGGAAAAAGACAGGACAAATGAGAGAGAGAGAGAGGACTACAGAAGCAGAATAAGTGTGTGTGTGTATGTAAGTGTGTGTGTGTGTGTGTGTTTGTGCGTGTGTGTGTGTGTGTGTGTGTGTGTGTGTGTGTGTAAGTGTCTGTGTGTGTGTGTGTGTGTGTGTGTGTGTGTGTGTGTGTGTGTGTGTGTGTGTGTTTTGGTGTCCCCTTTTCCTTCTGTGTCCAGGGTGTCATTATGAAAGGGTCATTCTGGAGATGGGGAGACTAGCACAGAGAAACCAGACAGCAATGAGGGTCATAGTCCCCTTATTCCTTTCCAACTCCCATCTCTCTGTCCCTCCCTCCACCCCCCCCCTCTCTCTCTCCTCACGGGGTCTGTGTCTCTCTGTCCCTCTCCTCTCCTCTTGTCTATCTCTCTCTCCCTCTCTGTCCCTCCCTCACTCTCTCCCTTCATCCGAGAGGGGGAATAAAAAATGGGATTCTTTCCCCGGACGGTTGGCTCTCGCTCAGGTTAGTGTCCAGAGGGGATGCAGCGCGTGCGCAACCACGAGACTGACTGACATCTCACTCAGTGCGCACACACACACACACAGGAAATATACATACACACAGACAGACATACACACACACACACACACACACACACACAGGAAATATACATACACACAGACAGACATACACACACACACACACACACACACACACAGAAACACATAAACAGAAACACATACCAATACACTAACACACACACACACACACAGGAAATAGACATACACACAGACAGACATACACACACACACACACACAGACAGAAACACATAAACA
>NC_063199.1:18124890-18170384 GCF_017589495.1 Alosa alosa
GAGGGAGGGAGAGAGATGAATTTAATACCAGGAAAAGCCTGCCAGTGTCCTTGTCGACATCATCTCCCAGGGAATACGGGGAAGGAAGGTTTTTTATCTTTTTAAATAAGAAATGGCGAGCAGCCCCCCAGAGTCCAGCAGCACAGCAGCACAAACAAACACGCCAGAGACACACACACGCACTCAGGAATGGGGGAAGGGAGAGAGACAGAGAGAGGGAGAGAGACAGAGGGAGAGAGGGAGAGAGAGAGAGAGAGAGAGAGGGGAGGGACAGAGGGAAGGAGAGAGAGACAACACATGAGGACGGGAACAGGTAAAACAAAAAGTCGAAGGGAAAGGAAAAGGGTGACAAAAACACAGAAGAATGGAGAGAGAGAGGGAGAGAGAGAGGGAGGGAGGGAGGGAGAGAAAGAGTGTTAGAAAGAAAGAAAGAAAGAAAGAAAGAAAGAAACAAAGAAAGGGGTGAGATAAAAAGAAAGAAAGAGAGCAAAAAAAAGTGACAGAGAGAGAGAGAGAGAGAGAGAGAGAGAGAGAGAGAGAGCACTGGGACTCCCCTTCCTGCAGTCTCACAAACGCAGCACTTTGCAGCCACCCCGGACCTCCGTCAGCACCCGCACACTCCCCCGGGGCAGGTTAGGAGAGGGCCCGCACGTCACATACACCCCCACCCCCCCCCTCCAGGGGCCACACTTTCCGAGTCCCACTCCCAGCTGAGCTCACTAGGAACACAGAACACAGACGTGCCTCGCTCACCCTCTCTCCATCGCGCTCTCTCCATCCCTCTCTCTATCACTCACTCCCCTCTCTTTCTCCATCTCTCCATCTCTCGCTCCTGCTCACATTCCCTGCTTCCCTCTTTCTCCCTCTCTCTTCACCCCCCGCACCCCCCTCTCTCTCTCTCTCTCCAGAGCAGAAACACTTGTGCGCCGTCTGTGGGCTTTGAGTTGCGAGCCAAGCCCACATCGAGATAAAGATCTCGCTCTTCAGGCTGGATGTGGCACGCTGTTGCGTGAGGGGACTTAATGCACAGCCAGTCAGACACACAGCCCAGACGCCATCACTGTCACAGGCTACGGCTGTGGCACCCAGGTCACATGACTGCCAGACAGCCAATCACAGCTGAGGGCTACTGATAGAACCCATATGTAGCTGTGTGGAGACACCGTCAGGAACCAATCAGCACAGATGGATTATTAATACTGGGCCGTGATTGGAGTTTTGTGAGGAGAGTGTGTGTGAGCGTGTGAGTGTGTGTGTGGGGGGGGACTGGAGAGCTGTTCTGTTGTAGTGTTCCAGAACCGTGGCCAAGCGCAGAGCAAAGCGAACCGGAGCGGTGCGGAACGTGATGACAGACGGGTTTGAACCCACTGACACGGGCCAACTGAGACCCTGGAGGCGGACATCTTGGAACACAGGGGAGATGATGCGCGCAGACACACACACACACACAAAAACACACACACACACACACACTCCACAGGAAGCCAGAGGCAGCCAGAGCGTCTGTGTACACCTGGACTCCGGTCCCCCGTGCCCTGTGAAAAGTGCTCCATCCTCCCTCTCTGCACACGGACATGCGTCTCCCCCGTCCTCCCTGGTTCTGTCTCGTCTGCCTCACTCTCTTTCTCGTCCTCTCCTGCTAGAATCTCCCTCTCGATCCTGCACTCTCCCTCTCCATCACTCTACTCTCTTTCCTGCTCCTCTACCTATACTGTATGTCAGCTTACACCTCTTCCTCCCCTGATCCACTGCCTCTTGCAAGGGTAAGGAAATATCCATTTGCCTGAGGAAGACCCAGCCGGGTCGAAACGTTGCAGCACATAATAAATGTATGGGAGTTTTTAGCAGAGTGCGGGCATTTCATCCTTTTTGAAGGAAATATCCATACACTTCAATATCACTACAGTATATTATGGTATGTGATACTTTAACAATGATCAGAAACACTGAATCAATGCTTTTGTTCCTAATGTCTAAGGTTAAGCTGCATAAAAAGTAGAGCTATGAGGTGTGTGTGATATTATGCAAATCCAGACCGTACTGTTCCGATTACATTCTGAAATGTAAATGCATGCAATGCAATTAATTAAAAAATATTGAATCCTAGCCCCTATTTCATAAGTGTTTTAGCGACTGTATTCCTCCTCCTGTCTGTCTGAGTGGACTCTGTTTGTCCTCCTCTTCATCCCTCCTGCTCTCCTTCCCTCCCTCATACCCATTCTCTCTCCCTCCATCTCTCTGGATGTGGGCTACAGGCCATGTGGAATTGATATTAGAGATATTAGCGGGGCCTCGGTGCGGGACGGGTGTGTGTGTGTGTGTGTGTGTGTGTGTGTGTGTGTGTGTGTGTGTGTGTGTGTGGACGGGTGTGTGTTTCCCCCAAGAGGGGCTTGAGTGTGACATCTCCAGCAGGCTCATGCTCGCTCCTGTGCTCCCCTGGCCCAGACGGACAAACGCCGGCCAACACCAGCCAAACAGTGAGCCTATAACAACAGAGTTCATACCTGTCTGGACCGACGAGGAGTCCCAACTGCCTGCAAACTCCGTTGACGTCTCGCCTTCCTCGACCGCTGCACAGATAGAGATAGATGAGGAGAGAGAGAGAGAGAAAGAGAGAGAGAGAGCGATGGATGGGGGGATAGAGAGAGAGAGACAGAAGGAAGAGGAGAGGGAAAATAGGCTTGGTTAGACAATTGCTCTTGCAAAAAAAAACACATGCTTTCTGAAAAAACTTCTGTGTAAATCCCACAAACAAATATTCCTGAAAGTCTATCAAGAGAAGCCTAGACGCATCAGACACGGAGCAAAAGGAAAAAAGGAGGAGGAGGGGTGGGGTGGGATGTGGTGGGGGGGGGACAAAAAATGACACAGAAGTAAAACACACGCAATGACACGAGACGCAGTCTTGCGTGTGATTTGGCAAACTTCAAAGCGCTTCTTTGGAGTGTGCGCAGGGCTGTTTGCTTTGTAGGGTTTGTTTTCATGTTCTTTTTAAGAGGTGCAAAAAAAAAAAACAGGTAGGCAAACAACAGGATCAGAGACGGGGGAGTGTGTGTGTGTGTGTGTGTGTGTGTGTGTGTGTGCACGTGTGTGTGTATGAAGGTGTGTCCTGGGCATGTGTGGTGTGGTACGTGTGGAGTGTGGAAGTGTGTGTGTGCTGCCACACAAACAGGAAATGGCAGCCGTCAGGACACAATGAAATACATTCCCCCTGGGCTGCACACAGACGAGCGGACACACACACACACTGCCACACAAACAGGAAATGGCAGCCGTCAGGACACAATGAACACATTCCCCCACCTCTGCACACACACACACACACACACACACTCACACACAGAGAGAGACATACTGAACACATTCCCCACCTTGACATAACCTTCACACACCAGTCTTGCTCTATCAGGGACACACACACGCACACACACACACACACACACACACACACACACACACACACAGAGAGAGAGCACATACTGAACACATTCCCCCACCTTGACATAACCTTCTACAGGCCAGTCTTACTCTATCAGGACACACACACACACACACACACACACAAACACATAATTGATGTGCATGTTTTGTAAGGACAAAAGGAATCTCTTTTTAGGCCAACCCTGACATGCGATGCACAGCAGGCACAAGAAACACACACACAAACACAAAGTGTAAGTAAGCTGGTGCCTGACTAGCTGCAGTAGTCTTCTTCATAGTAGCGCTGTATGAGAACAGGCTTGCACATCCTCCCCAGTACAAAGGCCTAATCTCCTGTGCCAGCATTTTGGAGTTTGGAGCTCTCGCGCACACACACACACACACACACAAAAAAGCAGGGCCCGAAGGCTGTGCTGAAACCCTGACCAGAGCGGAAAGGATCGTTCGTGTGAATGATCACATGAATAGTGTTGCTACAGCTAGCCTAGGCAACTCACACACACACACACACACACACACACACACACACACACACAGAGAACACACACACACAGAAAAAAGCAGGGCCCGAAGGCTGTGCTGAAACCCTGACCAGAGCGGAAAGGATCGTTCGTGCTGGAGGAAAATGTGGTTAGATGTGCTCCCCCCGGCACGGCACAGCGCTGCAGATTCTCTAAACCACTTCCTCGACCCCCCTCGCCCCTCTCCCCCCAAAGAGTCCCTTCTCTGCCACCCCCACAGCCCCCTCCCCCGACCAACCCCCAGAGTGCAGGCAGCCCTGCCAGCCTGAACACATTCTTTCCACGTTATATGCTCATCATGAGTGCAAGGGCTTTGGGCACAGACACACATACACACACACACACACACACACACACACACACACAGGGGCAAATGGACAATCTCCATCTTAAACAAACATACCCATACACACACACACACCATTACACTCTTACACACACACACACAAACACACAAACACACACACACACACACTCCTGTGGTCCAGGCGTCTCTCAGCAGGGTGGTCGGTGTGAACTCAGCTCCAGTGACACTCCAGTGTTTCATATTCCACCTCGCAGCCAAGGGCAACAGCCTCGGACTCTGTGCTCTCCCTAAAACTGGCCTGCTCCCCTACCCTCCCCACACCTCCTCTCCAGTCCTCCACAGCACCCCCTCCCCCTGAGCCTGCCGCCTCTCCTGCCCTCCCCCTCCTCCTCCTCCTCCTCGTCAGCCGAGGGCCAGGCCCTGGGACTCACGTGTTGGACGGGGCAGGGCCCGGACCAGAATGGCCCGCTTGTTAGGAGCCTGAGAACCCGGAGCCAGGAGCCTCCCCGCACGCCAGGGTCCCACTCCTGGTTCTGTGCCGATGCACCTCACCCAAATACACACACACACACACACACATATACTCCTCGCACACAAACACACACACACACACGAGCACACTCCTCGCACACACACACACACACACGAGCACACACACACTCCTTACACACCAGGGTCCAAGTCCTGGTTCTGTGCCGATGCACCTCACACGCCTCACTCTTTCATTCATGGGACTCCTCTTGCCCTCTCCCTTTCTCCATCCTTTCTCCCCTTTCCCTCCTCCTCCTCCTCTTACTCTCTAACTCTGTTTTTCCTCTCCCTTTTCTATCCTTTTCAATCACTCTCTCAGATTTTCTCCATCTCCCTCGGTCCTTTTCATCCACCCTTTATTCCTCTCTCTCTCTCTCTCTCTCTCTCAGCCCATTTTGGCTGCACATGCCCAATCTCTCTCCCTGGAACTGCTCGTCTAAACACTCTCCCTCTCTCTCCCCCCTCCTGTCTCTCCTCAATGCCTCCATCCTTCCAGTTCCCGATGGAACTCCTTCCATGGTCGGCGTTTCTGGCTCTGACGCCTGTCCAGTGCAGTGTTGTTTTTCCCTGAGACCAGGGGCCTTCTTGCCGGGCTTTTCCAGTAAAGCACCGGCAGAGAGCCTGGGCCACTTCGGGCCGCCCCCTCGACCCCTCCGCAGCCACCCCACCCCACCCCAGACCCCCCATCCCACCCCAGACCAGGCCACACTAGTGCTACTGCTGGGTGGGTGAGTGTGTGGAGAATACTGCTGGGTCCTCTAGGCTTCACAACACAACACAACAAACATGGCAGGTGCGCACGCCACACACACACACACACATACATACACACATACATACACAAGCGAACACACGCATACACACAAGCACACACAGCCAAAAGGAGCTGGTAGTTGGTGTACTCTTAGAGCATACAGGGAGCTTTAGCACGGATCACTGGCAGACAAAGATACCCCCCTCGCTGCAACCCTCCCCAGGATTACTTCTCATTTCCTCAAATACTTAATCCAAAGAAAGATGTCAAAAATGTAGCAAAGGACAAAACAGGCATGGCACTAAAAAAAAAGGAAATATTATGAAGTGAAGCAAAACAACGAGTGCTTCTCCCAACACAAACATAAAACATAACCCAAAACTACATAGGTGTGGCGAATACCACGGGGCTGGGCCACGAAGTCCAGGCGCTTGATTCCTGAAGACATGACTTCCCAGTGGAGGGAGAGGGAGAGGGAAAACATTAAATTACACCCAATCACAGGAGCACTCATCCTGCATTAAATGCCTCATTAGAGAGAGAATATTGGAGGGTATTCAGGCAGAGAGACAGAGCGGTGGTGGCAGTATGTGTGTGTGTGTATGCGTGCGTGCGTATGTGCGAATGTGTGTGTGTGTGTGGTGTGTGCGTGCATGTGCGCGCGCATGTGTGTGTGTGTGCATTTGTGTGCATGTGTGTGTGCATATGTGCGCGCGTGTGTGTGTGTGTGTGGAGGATGGCACGACGCCAAACAGTACCTCCACATTGCTGCTGCAACTGCCAGTCCATTCACCTTCAGGCAACCACACACACACACACACACACACACGTTTAAAAACAATGGAGCCAGAGGCACTGTCAGTCCTCTGCCTCCCACACAGTTCTGCTCTGAACCACACTGGGTAAACATCCAACTTGGAGAGACTTCACCCACTACACACAAGGTAGCACACAGCAGCTGAAACAAGCAGCACACACACACACAGGCCATATCTAGGACTGCAATTCATTAATAAAGCATTGCAATGCAATAGTATGTCACACGCATTATTATCTGGCATCTGGCAGCATCCCGACACCAGAGCGGCAGAGCCGCCGCCTCTTCTGGCCGTGACAGAGTTTGTTTGCTCTCTGATGAAACTGACCAGGGTCAGAGAACTTCACACTGAGCACCACTTCAACAAGCCCACACACTGTGTTACCATGGAGAGACGGAATGATGTCACTGGTGTGACACAGACAAACGTGTATCATGCACACACACACACATACACACAGAAACACACCCAACAAACACAGACACACAAATATCTCATTACATTACACATATTAACACAAACACATACACAAGGTGTGCTGCAGATCTGCACACACATCTGCAGACAGAGCGAGTGCACGCGCACACAGGCGCGCGCGCACACACACACACACACACACACACACACACACACGCACACAAACACACACACAGGTGTGGCACACACAACACACAATGGCGGCGGGATGGGCTCAACAGATGTGCGCCACAGGGTTACAGCTGTTTCCCATGGCGACGATACAGCACTGAGTCAAACCCTTCAGCTCAATCAGGAAAGAAAGAATGAGAGAGAGAGAGAGAGAGAGAGAGAGAGAGAGAGAGAGAGAGAGAGAGAGAGAGAGAGAAAGGGACCCTGTGGATTATGAAGACCTCACAGTGCGCTCACCACGTTGCACAAACAAAGCCCAACTCACAGAGAGAGACCACATATGTGAGAGGGAGAACGAGAGAGTGAGAGAAAAAGAAGGAAAGAGAGAGAAGAGTAAGAAGAAAACAGTAAGAGGGAGGGAGAGAGAAAGGCAGAAAAAAAAGGTAAAAGTCATTAGAAAGAGATAAAAAATAAAAAAACATTCTAATAAAAGCATTTTCCTGATTTTTCTGCTGGGAATTGCTAGCCTTCATTAGCAGTATAGAGGTATTAATTTATTTCCATATTTATACCCCCCTCCATGTCCCCTGAGTGCCAAGCACTGGGAGTGTGAACCCAGAAATCAGTGGGGGGGCACGATCTGGGAGTATGTGCATGTGTGTGTGCGTGTGTGTGTGTGTGAGTGTGTGTGTGTGTGTGTGTGTGTGTGAGTGAGAGAGAAAGTCTGATTGAGATTGCATGACGTTGTGTGTATGCAAATGTGTTGTTTTTGTATGTGAAACAATGTGTGTGTGTGTGTGTGTTTGTGTGTGTGTGTTTCGGTACTGTGAGCGTAATTGGAAGTGTGTAAATGATGTAAACTAAATGAACACTGCAGAAAGGTACAATGAAAGTACAATGCAATCAGCTGAGACCAAACAGCATTTTTTTTTTCTAGAAGTTTCCACACTTCCAGTCATTTAAACCACCTCCACACACTGCTAATGCCAATCCAGAAATTACTGACCCCCTGCTTCACTAACCCAACCAAATGTCAGACCATTGCATTCCTCCATAAAATGTTCTGTTCTGGAGGAGTGCGCTAGGCTAGCTAGTGCTAATGACTCCAGCATGTTGGTGTGGGTTACCTTGGATACCCTCAGAGCGCAAGCCATAATGCGAGCAGCAGCAGCCAGGCTGAGGCTGAGGCTCACAGAGCTCGTCTCGGGGGCCTGCCGTACAGATGTGAGGCATGCGGACTGGACCGCTTCCGCCCCGAACACCAAAACATCCTCCGGCCCGGTAGAGACCGCTTACCAGAGGAGCCAATCGCCGAGCCCTTTGAGACAGAATGTTATATGTGAGTGTGTGTCTCTATGTGTGTGTGTGTGTGTGTGTGTGTGTGTGTGTGTGTGTGTGCATGCATATGTTTGAATGCAATGCAGCAAGCTCAAGGCAGCAATGAGTTATATAGATAGGAAATAAGGAGCTCGTCATGAGAAATTATTTTAGGCCTTGTCTATTTTACGCTGTGCACATATAATACATATGCATCCATAGTGTACTTCTGTGTGTGTGTGTGTGTGTGTGTGTGTGTGTGTGTGTGTGTGGAGTGTGTTAGGTAGAAGCAGGATAAGTCTGCATCCCAGAGAAAGCATTAAGTGTTTATCAGCATTGCAGGGGTGGACTGCTCTTTCTCTCGCTCTCCCTCTACACTCGCTCTCATTCTCTCTTTAAACTATTATTTAAGCGAGGAAAAAAACACAATCCCTCAAGGGCCACACAAACACAAAACACACACACACACAGAGCTAGGCGGGAGAGAGGGAGAAAACAAAAAAACAGGCACATACTGAAAAAAAAAAAAAACATTCAAAATACTTAACACTCTTTTATTTCCGATGCTATTGAAATTACCCTGCCCGTTAATTATCTTACTGGCGGAAAGAGCAAGGTGGTGCAGATATTTGCATTTCAGGGTCCCCGTTAAGTAGCCCCCCCCCCCCACACACACACACACACCGTTAAGCAGTGTTGCAACATTGCTCACACCAGTGTTGCTGTCGGCAACGCAGCAATCTGTGCGAGGCGATGCAAGGGTAGAGATCAAACGAGCGAGTTAAAGACGCCACAAAACACACACACACACACACACACACACACACACACACACACGCACACAGAGACGAGACACAAGCATGTAGCAGACGGTTAGCCTCTGCGGATACACAGCAAGTGAGTCTGTACAGTAGGAGGAGTTTTCATTTATCTGAGTAAAGATTAGCATCCCGGGTGAGGATCAGCATCCACCCAAGCACACAGGTAGACAAACGCCTGCAATGATGAGTCAATATGAGCATACAGATGAAGCACACACACACACACACACACAAACATGACCATTGCTTTGTGCACTATATTAGATACACCCCTCGTATACAAATTGCATAGAAATAGACATAGTTCAGCTAGAGGAGTAGAGGAGCACATATCATTGATATGTATCAGGTGCATGATATATATCGTGAATATAAAATCACACACACACAAGCATAGACACAAACACAAGTACACACACATATACTAGTGTGTTTTAGTTTGGGGGGGGTGTCGGGGCAACCCGGCCAGCAGCCTGGTGTGCTGTGACCCAGGTCTAACACCGCTAGCTCACAGCCACGGCCCTTAACAAGCAGCACACCACACACACAGGCCCCCTGCCTCCCACACACACACACACACACACACACACACACAAGCACCACAGGTGAAGCATCAAAGAGAGGCCCCTGACTGCACACAGGCACGGCCCCCACCACCAAGAACAAAAAAGAAAGAGAAGGAGAGGGGAGAAAGAAAGAAAGAAAGATGGTGTGATGTGGACAAAGAGACTAACGAATGGAAGGCGGGGGAGCAGGAGGGAGAATTATGCAGCTAGGTTGTTATGATCATGTTGTACAAGTAAAGGCACAGTACCTTTAGAATAAAAGAAAGAAAGGGGCACAGAGGAGGGATGAAGAGGAGAGGAGAGGTGGGACGCATGTGCAAACAGCATCAGAGAGAGAGAGAGAGAGAGAGAGATGAGGTAAGGTCTCACCTGGGCCCATGCTCCACTGCAGTGTCTGCAGCAGAGGCAACCTGTGAATACCTAATGCCTGAGGTGGGCGTGTGTGTGTGTGTGTGTGTGTGTGTGTGAGTGAATAAGTGTGTGTGTGTATATACAGTATGTGCATGTTCATTTCTCTATGCATGTACTCGTGTGGTTGTGTGTACACGTCTGACCGTGTGTGTGTGTGCGTGTGTGTGTGTGTGTGTGTGAGGTGCATGAGCCCAACCCTGTTGCTGGCCCCTGGCCATTCTGTCTGATTAAGTCTTCTACACTTAAGGGATAAAACCCTTCTCTCTCTCCCTCTGGAAGCTATTAGCGGACCCCCATTTGTGCCTACGTGTGCGTGTGTGTGTGTGTCTGTGTGTGCCTTGGGATGTGTGTGTCTGTCTATCTCTATGCAGGAAATGTGTTTCAGTGTTTGAATTTTAATGTAATCAAACCATAAGTGTGTGTGGAAGTGTATTGTATAACTGTGTGTCTTTTACTGGTAGAACAAAACAGACATGGTTCAGACAGGGGAGTTCTGACCAACAGCAAAGTGTTCCTTATTAATAACGCACACACACACACACACACGGAGAGGAAAACTTCCTCAGTAAATCATGCCTTTGTATAGAGAACTGGCCCAAGGTTTCTAACACCATCCCTCAGTGAACGGCAGACTTCATCAAGGCAGGATGAGAACCACAGAAGAGAGTTCTGTCAGTCTCTCTCCACAGCAATCTTTTACGGTATCCTTCAGTCCACTCAGCCATCATTAAGGCACACACACACACACACACACACACACACACACACACACACACACACACACACACACACACTTGTGCACATGTTCTCCCACACACACGTATACATGATGTGTACAAACACTCACACAAACAAAACACACACACAAGCTCACACATACAAGCTCACACACACACACACACACACACACCTTGGCCATGCTCTCGAGCACAGCTAGTGTGGGGGGAGTGGGAAGAGAGCGGGAGTGCCTCTGTTTTCCAGATAATTAATGAAAGATAAAAGCCTGACTTGTTCTGCATGGCTTAATGGCTTTTAATAGCGGGCAGGATGACGGGAACACGCGCGGCACTGTCTCCAGGCACAGGCCTGACCACCCTCCAGGGAGGAGGATATGTTAGGAGGGAGAGAGAGATGAGGGAGTTTGGCTAGCACAGGCACTCAGCTTCAACACAGACAGGCAGGCACAATCTAACACAGAAACACCAATGTGTACAAGACTCCTAACACACTCATGCACGCGCACATGCACGCACGCACACACAGGATTGTATGTGACACAACAAATGGATCAATACATACATGATATACTCACAGAAGGATGCAATCACACACACACACACACACATACAGTACACACACACAAAGAAATAAGTTAATGGCTTAGAAATGTGCAAAATTCACACTAAACCCACGGTGGCATGGCCAAATGAGGACCCTAAGTGTGAAATCAGATTTAGGAAGCTTTAGGCGTTTAACTCACTGCATACAGAGATCCACCTCAATCTCTCTCTCTCTCTCTCTCTCTCACTCACACATTCATAGAGACATCCAGTCCCATTCCAGAAATCTCATAGACAAACACAGCCACGTCATACTCATTCACACACACACACTTTTTATTTCTCTATTACACACACACACAAAACTGCCACCTATAGACCAAAAGAAAAATACAGACCTAAAGACAAATGTTGGCAGGCAGACACACACACGCAAATGCAGTCACACACACGTAGATATTCACACACACACAGAGACTGGCAGTGGTGTGATGCGGTGGCAGTGGCGGCAGCGTTGGCTGTTGGCATGGAGACAGCAACAGACAGGTAAAGAGAGGTCAGAGGGAAATGCTAGCGCCTGACAGCTAATGCATCAGCATGGCAATCATCACAGAGAAGATGCGCCATGTAGGGCAAATATTTACACGCCGCTAGTCATTAGTTACTTGGCAAGTGACAGGACCGTTGCCACGGCAATTCGCTCCTCGTTATTTTCCCCTCTCTCTGATGCTCAGTACTTGTAGTCTTTTGTTTTCTCTCCCTCTCTTGACTCTCCACTGATGCTGGATCAGTTTGTGTTGTTGTTGTTGTTGTTGTTGCTTCTCTTGGCCCAGTTGTCAGTCAATCCCCATCTTTCTTATCCCTGCCCCTCTACCCCCCGTGCCCTCACCCCCCTTCGCCACTCTCCCTCGTCAATGCCCCCCTGCCCCACCCCCCTCTAAAGCCGTAGTCACAGCGCGGCGTGGCTGGGATGACGGAGATGAGAACTCCCAGGGTGCCGTGCGGCTCTGTACGGCTCAGCGTGCGGAGGAGCAGGCGGAGATGGAGCAGCGGGGGCTCTTATCGCTCAAATGGGTCACCGTGTCCAATCAGGCATTTCCTGCTGGACAGGACTCGCTCCGCCTCCGCCACCTCTCCCCTGGATCCTGCACTGCACCGCGTTCTCCTACTGGCCGGCTCCCGCGTCCCTCAGGGGCTGGGGGTGTGTCTGCACCAGCACTGGCCGAGCCTGGCGCCAATCTCGCCGGGCCGAGTGGAGTCGAGTCGGAGTCGGGGGTGAGCGGAGCTGAGTCGAGCCGGCCCTCGGGGGCCCCGTGGGGGACTCCACTTCAATGGCCCGTCCTCCAAGCCGGGGGAGCAGGGGGACGCAGGACGGAAGCTGATTAACCAAATACTTTTATCAGTGCCGAAACTGCCCTGCCTGCCGCACAAAACAGCCTTAAAAACACACACACACACACACACACACACACACACACACACACACCACACACCATGGCTGGCCAGAAAAGCACTAATAGCAGAGGATGGGGTGGAGGGATGGAGGGATGGGTGGAGGGATGGAGGGATGAGTGGAGGGCTGGAGGAGCAGCTGAAGGCTTAGATGGCAGAGAGGCACGATAAAGCCTGATGAGGCGCAGAGCGGAGCACGCAGCATGGAGCACGGAGAGGAGCGGAGAGGAACCGAGCGGCTACACAACTCTGGACGTCTGGCCGCCTGGCTCCTTGCTATGTCTATCTGTACGCCTGTTTGTCTGTCTGCTAATCTGTCTGCCTGTATGTCTGTCTGTCTGCCTGCTTACTTGTCTGCCTGTCTATCTGTATGTCTCTCTGACTGCTTACTTGTCTGTCTGTCTATCTGTATGTCTGTCTGACTGCTTACTTGTCTGTCTGCCTGCTAGTCTGTCTGTCTGTAGGCCTGCCTCCATACCAGCTCATTGCCTCCCAGGCCAGGGCCACTCCTAAAGGCTGCACTGCCGTCCAGCTGCTCTTCTCCAGGAAGGAGGGATGGAGTGACAGAGAGAGGAAAGAGGGAGAGAGAGAGAGAGATGTGGGGAGGGAAAGGGGAAGATGGATGGAGAGAGAGCCAAAACAGAGAAAGAAAAATAGAGAAACCTACAGAAAAGTAGGATAGAGGTAGAGCAAAGTAGGAGAGAGAAAAAGAGAGAGAGAGAGAGAGAGATGAAAGCTGGACGAGTGAGGGACGGGATGTTTGGAGGGGGTGGACAGAGGGATGCTGGAAGGCAGAGAGCAGGAGTGGGAGGACGCTCGCGGTGCAGCTGCGCTTTCCTGCAGCTCCTGGTTGCTCAGTGCCCTGAAGAGAAACTGACGGTCAGTCCAAGCCAAGCATGGGGCTTATGGGCTCCTCTTTCTCTCTCTCCATCTCTTTCTCTACATCGCTCTCTCTCTCTGGCTCTCTCTCTCTCCATCTCTCTCTGGCCGCAGGCTTACAGGCAGCAGCCCACGCCAGCACCTCCTTCTCTCAGCAGCAAAGCCAGACGAGAGGAGCTGTGTGTCCATCTCTCCCTCCATCCCCCAATCTTTCTCTCTCTCCATCTCCATCTTTTCTGCTGTCGTTCTCTTCTGCAATCCATCTCTGGCTACACCTCTCAATATTTCCATCTCTACATCACGTAGTTTCAACTGGCTTCCTCTTTCAATCCGTCTCCATCCCTTGCTCACCTTCTCTTCCCCTCTCTCGCTCTCGCTCCCTCTCTCTCTCTGTCTCCCTCTCTCTCTCCCTGTCTCTCTCTGCATTGCATCAGTTGAGAGCAGTGCCTCCGCCTGGCTGGCAGGCTGGCCAGTCTCTTCCTGTCAGGGGGGGAGCCAGGCACCCCACAACCGACAGATGTGGACTAGCCCTTATTCCCCAGCAGTGCAACAGTTTGCTGTAAAACAGCAGAATTACTCTGTGCCAGATCCCACTTCCTCCAGCCCAGAGAAGCGTGTGTGTGTGTTTGTGTGTTTTGTTTGTTTGTGTGCGGGGGGGGGGTTGGAGCACATGCAGACTTACAGTATTTAAAACATGAATTTTTGACAAAATTGAGATTTTAAAATTCTCTGACTTTTTCCTTGTGTGTGCGGGAAAACTTTGACTATGATGGTTATGGCATTTGGCAGATGCTTTTGTCCAAAGTGAATAGAAACACACACACACACACACACACACACACACACACACACACACACAACACAGAAACCATGGAATCATGGCGCACCTGATACAAAGCCAACATAATACAAGCATACATAAATACATTCATACATAACTCCTTATACTAAAAAGCTCCTGATCACCCCCCACACACACACACACACACCCAACAACAACCCCCCTACCCCACACACATCCAGAAACCCCTCCACCCCTTAGTTTGAGACAGCTCAAACTAACCACGACAGAGTCCTCATCCACTGCAAGCAGACCTGAGCACAAAAGCAGGAAACTCGACTGCCTACAGCTCACTGGCTCACACATGCTGAAAGCACAACCTTTCACACACTTGGTTGCACAAACAACAGGCCTGCACACACACACACACACACACACACGCACACACGGCACATTCCTGGCAGATCATGGCAAGGTTTCCTGCTTGTGTCGTCAGTAGCCTCTTCCTGAGGAAAAGCCCTGGGTGCAGTCAACCAGGCCTTTTCCTCACCATCACCCCCCCCCCCCCACCCTCTGTGATCCGCACAACCATCCACACTTTTGTCCCAAGTAGCTAAGGATACACATGCAGTACACTCACAAACAAACAAACACAAACACAAACACACAGTAAATAAACATATGGGCAAACTAAAATAGATATAGCACCATATTGCAAATGACACTAGCACACAGAAAAAAAATCCCACTCTTATATTGAGGTGTAGAAGCAAGGGCTTCCCAATCCATAAGCCAAATCTAGCACTCAATACATAGACAGGAACATTAAGGCTGCATAATATTTATTTATTCAAACACTAACAAACAAATACACAGACAGACACAGACACACACAGACACAGACACACAGTCTGCTGTATATTTGCTGTGTTCGGAAGCAAGCTACACAGGCGGGATTAAAGGGGCTCTCAGATCTGAAATTTGTTTTTCACCCGTCTCTCCTGTCAAAGCCGCGAGGAAAAATGTTTTCAATATACCTGCAGCTTGTACATAAAACACTAGAGAGAAAGAGAGAAAGAGGGAGAGAGAGAGAGAGAGAGAGAGAGAGAGAGAGAGAGAGAGAGAGAGAGAGAGAGAGAGAGAGAGAGAGAGAGAGAGAGAGAGAGAGGGTTGTGGAACAGAATGAAAGGGCGAGAGAGAGAGAGGTGAGAACAGAGTGATCTTGCAAAACAGACAGACAGAGAGAGAGACAGAAAGAGAAATAGAGAGAGAGAGAGAGGGGGAAATCAAAGATAGAAAGAGAAGGGAGGGGAGAAACAGGGTAATGAGGAATGATGTAGAGAGGTCGGAATAGCAGAGGAGAAGGAAGACGAGATAAGGAGAAGAGAGGAGTTGAGAAAAGAAGGGAGAGGGGAGAGAAGAGAAGAGAAGAGAAGAGGAGAGGAGAGGAGAGGAGAGAAGAAGAGGAGGAGAGGGGAGGAGAAGAGAGGAGAGAATAGGAGAGAAGAGGGGAGGAGGAGAGGAGAGAAGAGGGAGAGGAGAGGAGAGGAGAGGAGAGGAGACCACTGCACAGTACAGGCCGTCGCAGCACGGCCGAGAAGCAGGTATGATTAAATCACATCGGCTGTCTCCCGCTGTCATTGAGCGTGACACAGGTTCACAGGCATGGACACCCAGGACAACAGCGTAATCTCGTTCCCTCCATAATGATGCCATCAAACGGGGACGGAGGCCGGGAGAGGAGACGGCAACAGAATACCCCTCACCACACACACACACACACACACACACACACCTCCTGAGCAGGAAAGACAAATTTACAGCCCTACAAGAACACCCCACTAGTGCTTCTTTTCTTCTTGTCTCTCCTGTCCTCTCCTTTCTTTCTCTCCACTCCTCCTCTCCTCTAACCAGACCTTATTGACACCTACTCAGTGGAGAAGGGCAGAAAAAGCAGAGGATTTGACGCCTGTGACCTAGGAGGAGGAGGGAGGAGGAGAGAGAGAGAGAGAGAGAGAAGAGGAGGAGTGGGAGTGTGAGAAGCACCGAAAGAGAAAAAGAGAGAGAGAGAAAGGAGGAGGAGGAGGGCCTCTCAGGATCGCCCGAGTCTTTAGGGAGCCTCCAGAAATAGATGAGCTTGGAGTGTACCACCAACAAAACCCCCCTGTCGAGCTACGCAGGAGATAAGGGCACGAAAAGGGAGAGCATTGCGACACCCACACACACACACAGGCCTCCACATTCACTACACACTCGCACATACACTCACATACAAATAGATATACATAACATCTTCTAATACACACTCTAACTCTCTCTCTCACACACGCACACACACGCACACATTCACACACACGCACACACACACACACACACACACACACAAAATGAGTATGAGAGTCCTTGGCTGCCTGTGTGAGAGGTTTTAAGAATGGAAGGCCCTAATTGCCTTATCCTGTAGAACAAGCTGGGGAGTGCTTTTTGACTTGAGCTTCCAATTTCACGCTACGGCATTATTTACTTTGATACAGACTTGATTAGGCATTACAACACACACACACACACACACACACACATACACACACACACCCCTCTCTGCCAGCTTCTTGGCTCTTTTGTGCCACCGGAGGACAGATTAACTCCGCCATCGAGCTCCTTCAGAGGCGGGCGCACACTCGCTTTGTTTAGGCTTAAAGAGGCCTCTTTCCTTTCACTCCTCAGTTCTGCTTTTGTGTTTTGTTTTTGTGTGTCGTTCGGTTATGGGTGGGGGAGTTTCTAAGAACTAAACAACTGTACAATGTACACAGAAGATATGGCACCAGCAAAGCCCCTGTCGACTCGCAGGAGATAAAGGGCACGAAACAGCCGCGACACCCACACACACACACAGGCCTCCACATTCACTACACACTGCAGCACATACTTTCATACAAGTAGATATACATAACATGTTCCTAACACACACTCTAACTCTCTCTCTCACACACTTTACAGCACACATTCACACCGCATACACACACACACACACACACACAAAATGAGTATAGAGAGTCCTTGGCTGCCTGTGTGAGAGGTTTTAAGAATGGAAGGCCCTAATTGCACTTATCCTGTAGAACAAGCTGGGAGTGCTTTTTGACGAGCTTCAATTTCACGCCACGCATTATTTACTTTGATACAGACTTGATTAGGCATTACAACACACACACACACACACACATACATACACACACACCCCCTCTCTGCCCTTGGCTCTTTTGTGCCACCGAGGACAGATTAACTCATGTCCGAGCTCCTTCAGGAGGCGGGAAGACACTCGCTTTGTTTAGGCTTAAAGAGGCCTCTTTCCCTTTCCTCACCTCAGTTCTGCTTTTGTGTTTTGTTTTTGTGTGTCGTTCGGTTATGGGTGGGGGAGTTTCTAAGAACTAAACAACTGTACAATGTACACAGAAGATATGGCGCGGATGTGCATATATACATGTACGAGTGTGTGTGTGTGCGCGCGCGCGCATGTCAGTGTGTGTGTGTGTGTGTGTTTGTGTGTGTGTGAGTGAATGTGAATGAGAGAGGGAAACAGAGAGAGAGAGAGAAAGAGAGAGACACGGTGTATAGGAATGTTAAATTACCCACTCATCACCTCATAAGCATGTCCACAAGCAGCGTAGTCTCACAGAGAGAATATCTGGACTTCAAACGCAGCGTGGCAGACCCCCCCACCCCCCACCTCCCCTCCTCCCTCCTCCTTCCCAGCCCCTCTTATTCACCAACACCCACAGACACCAGCAGGACAGCACTGCAGACCCCAACACAGCACCTGGATTACAAAAGCCCCCTCCCACACACTGTTCCCAGACCTGTGTAAAAGGGAAAAAAAAGAACCTCCATCCATCGACGTATGAATAATGGATAACCATCACTGTGCGGTGTGCAGACCACAAGGTGTCTCCGGACGAGTGAAAGTTTAACGAAGAACAAATTGATGCGCGCCGAGACTTAGGCTGGTTATCTAGGCTGGCGAAAGTCTCCAAAGTTCAGCTTGAGGTTGTGATTTTCCTAAAAGACAACTGAACTAGTAGGAACTAACAGGGGAATGTGCACAAATTAAGAAACAGCTCCTATGTGCAGTATAGTAGTATATAGCACACAAAAACACAGCATGAGGAACAGACACCTTGACAGATTATTACAGCTGCTGCTACAAGACCCAACATGCTAACATGCTAATTCAGCTGACAATGGCAGCGCATTTAGCTTAAGCGGAAGAGCTGGCGATACAGCATAAAGGTAATTATGTCAGGCTAACATACTCAAGTCAGACTGACGGCACAGTGTTCAAGCTCAAGCTTCAGACTCTGTGTACTGTATATGAATAGTGTTGCTACAGCTAGCCTAGGCAACTCACAATAATAATAATAAAACCCTCGCCAGCCACACAGGTCATCAGATGCAGGGCTGCATGATTGAGCGGTGCAGAGTTCCTGACGGACAGCTCCCTGAGCGCCTTATCAGTGCTGCCGGTCAAAAGCAGACTGTCCATAGAAGCAGGCAGGAGAGGGAGAGGGAGAGAGAGAGAGCGAGCAAAATAACAGGCCAACAACAGCAAAAAAGAAAAGAAAAGAAATGTGAAAGTGAGAGAAAGAAAAGCTCTACATTTTTAAAAGAGCCCCGCTCCACCACTCTCCCCCACGCCCCATGCTCCATCAACAAGGCCCTGCAACCCGCAACCTCCCTCACCCTGCCATATCCTATTCTCTTTCTGCCCACACTCCCCCTATATCAGCCCTGGAACCAAGCAGGCCCCCTGTTTGATGGTGACATAAAGCATTTATTAGAGGCAGAGGGAGTGAGAGAGAGGGAGGGGGGGAGAGAGAGAGAGATAGGAGAGAGAGACAGGATGGACAGAATTCAGTGGGGTGGAGTTGTACTGCCGGGGCTGGTAGTGGAGTTGGTGGAGACAGGGAGAGGATGGAGGGGAGGGGGGGGGGGTGCAGTGGGGGGTGGAAGGAGGGTGGTGGGTGAAACGTTTTTTTGTTGTTGTTAAAGAATTCCACGCTCCTCGCCCATCCTGTGTCCGGTAGCGGACTCGTCCTTGTGTGTGTCGGCCGGGCCGACGGACACAAGGCCAGGGTAAGGAGGGCATCCTAAGGAATGTCCACCCACACAGACACAGACACACACACACACACACATGTGGAAGTCTGCTCTGGCTCTGATTAAGACACACATATTTACATGGGCAGGAGTAAGGTTTATAGAGGAGCGCTTAGCACACTAGGTTTTGGAGGCCTCGGCTGCTTTCCTTGGGGTGTGTGAACTCAACTGGTGAGCACATAACTGTTTCGCTAGACTAGTTACCATAGAGTTACCGTAGAATTACAGTGAAGCTGCTGAACAGCGTAAAGTACAGTAGAGGAGGAGAGGAGAAGAGAGAAGAGGAGGCAAAGAGGAGACATGAGGCAGGACTCTGACTTTGTCTTCAGTGTGCAGATATGAACAAGACATTTTAGGCTATGAGTGGTGTTTGCTTATGGACATACAAAAACTATTATCAGTGAATAGCAACACCTTACATATACTTACTTACACACACTCTGTCTGTCTGTCTGTCTCTCTCTCTCTGTGTCACACACACACACACTTTGTAAATGTCATTACTGTAAATCTTTTTAGCCCTTCTCTCCCTCTCCCTCTCTCTGTTCCTTCTCTTTCCTTCACTCTGAAACAGAAAATGACTTTAATTGTTTCTCCAGCATCACCCTGCTGTTTGCATGCTTTATTATTCTCCCCTCAGCGGGAGTCGTGCGTTCTCTCACAGAGAGAAAGAGAGAGGGAGAGAGAGAAAGAAAGAAAGAAAGAAAGAAAGAAAGAAAGAGAGTGAGAGAAGCAGCAGAGGAAATCAGACAAGGAAACACACAAGTGTCAAAAGAAAAACACACACCTCGACACACTCCCCGACATCTAGGCCCGCATGGCCTCTTTGCTCAAATGGCCAAGGCTGGAGAGGGCCAGTGGGGAGGCATGGCTGTGGCCATGACAGCCCGGCCTCTGAAGGGAGCTAAACGCCCGCGGTGCTCTCGCTTCCAGGGGCAAAGATGCCCATGCCGGGCCACAGGAAGGAGGAGGAGGAGGAGGAGGAGAAAGGGAGAAACCGCTTCACGGCTCAAATCAATTTGTGTGAGAGAGAGAGAGAGAGAGAAAGAAAGAAAGAAAGAGAGTGAGAGAAGCAGCAGAGGAAATCAGACAAGGAAACACACAAGTGTCAAAAGAAAAACACACACTCTCGACACACTCCCGACATCTAGGCCCACGCAGGCCTTTGCTCAGCCGGCCAAGGCTGGAGAGGCCAGTGGGGAGGCATGGCTGTGGCCATGACAGCCGGCCTCTGAAGGAGCTAAACGCTCACGGTGCTCTCCGCTTCCAGGGGCAAAGATGCCCATATGTCAGGCCACAGGAAGGAGGAGGAGGAGGAGGAGGAGAAAGGGAGAAACCGGCTTCACGGCTCAAATCAATTTGGTGAGAGAGAGAGAGAGAAAGAAAGAAAGAAAGAAAGAGAGTGAGAGAAGCAGCAGAGGAAATCAGACAAGGAAACACACAAGTGTCAAAAGAAAAACACACACTCTCGACACACTCCCGACATCTAGGCCCACGCAGGCCTTTGCTCAGCCGGCCAAGGCTGGAGAGGCCAGTGGGGAGGCATGGCTGTGGCCATGACAGCCGGCCTCTGAAGGAGCTAAGCTCACGGTGCTCTCCGCTTCCAGGGGCAAAGATGCCCATATGTCAGGCCACAGGAAGGAGGAGGAGGAGGAGGAGGAGGAGGAGGAGAAAGGGAGAAACCGGCTTCACGGCTCAAATCAATTTGGTGAGAGAGAGAGAGAGAGAGAGAGAAAGAAAGAAAGAAAGAAAGAAGAAAGAAAGAAAGAAGAAAGAAAGAAAGAGAGTGAGAGAAGCAGCAGAGGAAATCAGACAAGGAAACACACAAGTGTCAAAGAAAACACACACTCTCGACACACTCCCGACATCTAGGCCCACGCAGGCCTTTGCTCAGCCGGCCAAGGCTGGAGAGGCCAGTGGGGAGGCATGGCTGTGGCCATGACAGCCGGCCTCTGAAGGAGCTAAGCTCACGGTGCTCTCCGCTTCCAGGGGCAAAGATGCCCATATGTCAGGCCACAGGAAGGAGGAGGAGGAGGAGGAGGAGAAAGGGAGAAACCGGCTTCACGGCTCAAATCAATTTGGTGAGAGAGAGAGAGAGAGAGAGAGAGAGAGAGAAAGAAAGAAAGAGAGTGAGAGAAGCAGCAGAGGAAATCAGACAAGGAAACACACAAGTGTAGAGGAGGAGAGGAGCTGAGTGGCGTGGAGGAGAGGAGAGGCGAGGAGAGGGGAGGGAGTAGCAGACGAAAGCTGAGGAAGAGGAAACGATGAGGAGGAGTGGACATAGAGTGCGGAGGTGCAGGGGTGATTGGGAGAAGATACGGGGAGATAAACCACAGAGGTGAAGAAATAAACATTTGAAATGCATCCAAGCCGATTTAACATGGTGAAAGGCCATAGCCATCTCCAAGCCTTCTCCAGTAGCTGATTGCACAGCTTATAGCTTAAGGGAGAAATGCAAATGTGGGAAATCAATAAATGTGCTGCTACAAGACTGAATAGATTAGACAGGGAAAAAAGGAGTCGTAGAAACTCTAGTCTGCTGTACTGGACACCAAACCAACCACAGCAGCCTGAAGATTACATTTCGAAAGCCTCACATTAAACTAAACATTACGGGCCGGTTTCCCTCACATGGATTAAGCCTCGTCCAATAGACCAATAGCTCTTCTCTAGTTGAGGTCTACATTGAAGTTTCTTTCATTCTAGGCCTAGACTGTGAAACTGGCCCTATCAGACGCACTATGAATACCCCCGCTAGTTTTTAAAGCATCACTGCGTACGTTAGAGTTCCAGACTCACTCCCTGACACTTACAGAGGAAAACCATTACACCTACACGCAGTTAGTCCATTACTGGCAGGATTCCCAAGGCAATAACCACACCTTGTGCCTTCACCATCATAGCCCATCGCAATGTGTAGCGGAACGTGTTGCAGACATGGTGAAAAACTATAACTGTTCCTTTGTGTGTGTCTGTGGCAGCCAGTCACCCATGTGCGAGTCTCATGTCGTGTGCACGGGAGCGCACGGCTTTCTGAATGGCTGCTGTGCTATTTGTTTATTTATGTGAACATGTTGTTCCACCCGACCAGCCATTTTTAATCTAGCCCCTGCAGCAGCCCAAGCCGGGTTTCAGAGCGAGGCATGTTAGAGCGGCCAGGGTCCGTCGGGAACGGCTGCCTGGGGAACACGCTTTGGCAGGGTGGGGGTGTGTGTGTGTGTGTGGGGTGGGGTGGGGTGCGGGGAGGCATAGGCTGAACAAGAGGAAGGGAGGATGATGAGGGACGGAGGGGGGGTGGTGGTGGAGAGGTGGGGAGAGGCAAGGGTCTGCCAAAAAAGAAGAAAAAAAAGGGAAAAGAGGAGGGGGGGGGGGGAACAGAGTGACAACACAAACAGAATTAATAGTGCGAGTCGCCCTGGCGACGCCTCCTCTTCAGAAGCAAGCAGCGTGGCACGGCCCGGAGCAGTGGGGGTCGGGGGTCCAGGGGTGTAAGCAGGGCCGGGCCTGGAGTGGCCCGTGGTGTTCCGGCCCAGTGCGCTCCCGGTGCTGATAAACCCGACAGCTAAGCTGGTACAATGGCACGGGCTAGGACTGAGCTCTTGCATTAAGACAGATCCTTCAACACAAAACTAGCAGGCAGGCTGCTGATAAGGAGTTGTCATTGGCAGACACACGGCCCGCTGGGGAGCCTACCCCTCCTCTCCTCTCTGCTCTCTCTCCCTCGCTTTTCAGCACTCTTCTCCAGCGCTGCGAAGCGCCTACTCCTCCACAACAGTAGGGGCCGCTGTGGCGAAGCAGATGACTCATTCCCTGAGAAACAGGAAACATTTGGGCCGGCTCTGATGCCCATTCTTTAGATATACAAGAAGTGGAATACATTCTCTATGAAATACAATTACCTATCCAATACCAACTGCCTAGCATAAAAACTATGTCATGCACAGGCACTGTTTAAACAAACCCTAAACAAACTAGGCAAGTAAGGGTGTGTGTGTGTGTGTGTGTGTGTCCTAATCACTGACTGTGCGTTAAAGGCTTTCTAATGAAGGAAGAAACAATGCAGTGTGTGGAGTTAAGTGGAGAACTCCACCGCTGGGATCAAACGAGGAGCGGGCCTGTATTTTCCAGGTCCTCCGGAGGTAGCCGGAGTTGTTGAACTAATTACTCATGCTGCGTACTCAATGAAAAATGAAGGACCCCAAAAATCTATTTTGTGGTTCATCTCCCATTATGGTCATCCCATTATGGACATTCAGTCTCACTCTTTTTTATCTCACTCACTCCACGTATTGTGTTTTATATGCGTGCAGAGCAGACACACAAACAAAATGTGTGCACGCTTGTGCATATAAAAACACTAAAAGGTAGCAAGCAAACAAGCCAAATCAGTCTGCTTACTAGGGAAATATCTTTGCAACAAATTCTGTATACACTATTTCAAACACAAAATCAAAAAGCAAATATCACACACAAAAAAAAACACAAACCTACTCAACACATACATTGAGTGAATTTAAATGAATATGTCTACACTAATCACTACCACAGCCTTCACATGACTTCTTATACACGAGGCAAACGAGGTTAGAGGTATGAATCAGTGTGTACCCTTCTACAGTTAGACAGAGACCAATTCTCAGATATTTCACTGTGGTACACAATACAAAAGAAGCATGACTGCAGCTGCACATGCCCGTAAATGTGTGTGTGTGTGTGTGTGTCTGTCTGTGTAAGGAGATTTCTCTGCCTGATCTCCCTGCTTGAGACCCTGCAGCCCTGTGGTAACTCGCTTCAGTGTTTTATAACAGCCAATTGACCAATGAAAACTTCTGCGTGGCTGCCAAAAGCCTAGGTGACAATAAAAAAGCCATTTAATGTTCGAACCAGATGGTGGAGGGAAGAGAGCAGAGCAGAGGGATGCCAAGGAGAAGGAATGTGTGTATGTGTGTGTGTGTGTGTGTGTGTATGTGTGTGTGTGTGTAGTGTAAAAAGCATGCATCTCTGCCTCACACAGATGTACAGTAACACTATGGGTGGGACATAAAAAATTATACAGAAACATATTGTGATATTTTCTTTTACACATTTTTTTTATTATTTAGTTACACAGCCACTTGCATGTGTGTGTGTATGGCATCACAGGGCATTATCTTTAGTAATAATCATAAAGTCACACAATGATGAGATATGATAGTGACGCCACAGTGCCATTGCTATCACAGGGAACAAGTTTTAACAGATTTGTATTGAAAAGATCATTTGTGTATCTTAGCCCACAAAAACAAGAGAGAAATTGATAAAAGGAATTAAGGCAATGCAGTTATGCGGCATGATAAAAACTTTTTTTTTTCAAAAAGTGTCAGTACAAGTCCAGAAACATTACTATGAATTTAAAATATATAAATATAATTTTCAACCTTTTTTCGCAGATAAATCAGGCAAATGTGGGATACCAGGAAATGTCATCACCCTACCCCTACCCGTCGAGGATGCCACTAAAATCCTCAAAAGATGAAATTTGCCAGCAATAAAATACTAACAATGATTTACACAAACTGCACACCAATAAATTGATAGTCCTTGTATTTTTATAACTTCTAAATGTTTCCCAAAATGTATGAATATGAGGGGCAGATTGAATTTTCATGCCCTCTTCGACTCTTTGCGGAAAGACACAACAATTTAAAATCACATTATAAAAAGCTGTAGCACAGAGCTAACTCACAAGGCATGTGACTGAAAATGAAATACATGCATTTTTCATTTTGGCAAATTAACACTCATCACCTTCACAGCAGATAAAACTGGCCTGTGAGACGAACAGAGAGTGAACATAAATCTTAAACCCCCCCACACACACACACACACACACACACACACACACACACACTGACACACTCAGACTGGAGGAATGTGTGATAGCGGGTGCAGGAGGAGCAGAGAGGAGCGGGGAGGCGAGTTGGAATTGATGCCATTAGCTTCCCGCTCACTCAGCATTGGTCCCAGACAAACGGTGCCTCAACGTTTCTCCCCCTTCATGGGTTAAAGGGCCTATGCGACTTGATTGACTGTAAACAACACAAAGTACTCCATCCCTCCCTCCCTCTCTCTCTCTCTCCCTCCCTCCCTTTCTCTTCTCCCTGGCTCTGTCATGTGCGCTCATTCTCTCTTAATGTTCTGCAAATGAAGAGGATTTATTAATGTGTAATTAAGTAATAATCATCGCTACATAATACATGAAACACTCATGAGGCCAGAGGAGATATGAAGCTGAAATGCTCTGGCCGGGCACTCCACACACACAAAAAAAAGGGATTAATTGGGAGAAATAATATTTTGATAAGTGCTCCTCTCCCTCACTATCGCTTGCTCATTATAAATACCATTCAGGGCTTTAAGGGGCGAGCCGAGTAGACTGCAGGCATTTAAAAATGTTACGTCTAATAGACCTTCAGACTGCTTCACTGCCTGCCTGCCTGGCCCCTGGACTGTAGGCAGTGGGGTGTTAAGTGGCACAAAGTAGCCTGACATGTTAACAAGTCACTATCTGATGACTGTGAAGTGAGTGTATCTGTCTGTGTCTGTCTGTCTGTGTGTGTGTGTGTGTGTGTGTGTGGAGGGAGAAGGGTGGTGAATGTCATGAGGACATGGAAACACAAATACTTCTTTGTACTTAGAGCAGCGTGCATCCCTTCCACAATTCAGCAAGACCAAATGTCTGGGAAAGGTGCTGCAGCAAGATAGCAGCCAGTGCACATATTGCCTGAGCTTAATTAGCCTATGACTGCCAAACATCACTGACCCCTTATTGCAAACATAATGTAGCTTTGCTAATCCTTTTGCCATGCAAAGAACATCTTTGGCTAGATCCATTTTTAATATGCCCAAGCAATGAAGCAAATGGAAAAAAAACAATAGTGTGTGCACTAACATCCTCTAGAGATGGCACACATTTGTAATGATCAATTAATCACCCACAAACTGTTCTGAAAGTGAAGTGTAGCCAAGGCATTGTGCGACCTGCCCGCAGAGAGGAGAATATCTGGCTAGACAGCTTGCTTTATGGGCAGTGACAGAGATGTTTTAGAGAGGTCGTGACATCTACCGCGCCAAGCCAGCAGCAGGCCATCGGGGCAAAGGAACTACTTCGCGCCGATTTTTTTTAGCACTGTTAGTGTGTGTGACAAGCGGCTATTCGCCAATCATATCAGTTGTTTTGATGTCATTTGTCTAATGCAATTAGGCCACGCACTGGTGAACGTTCGAAACGAGCCGACTATAACCAGTGCAGATTGTAATTAGAGGAGAAAAAGGCAGTTATTAGTGTAGGTTTGTGGGGGGTCTAATAAGCAACTGGACCACATGGTCACTATAGTGCCCATCTGGTTTGTACGGGAGCTCAGAAACCCAATGCAAAAAAGTTTCAAGATTAAAAAATGTTAAAGGTTTTTTTTTTGTTTTGTTATTTGACTGTGTCTGCAGTAGGCACAGTTTTTTGTTATTTGACCATGTCCGCAGTAGGCCCAATGACAGATAAGACTAAACGGGAGACTCGAAACGCTCGCCACTGACAACCACATTACCTGATTGACGTGCAACCATATCCCAAGCAGAAAGATAAGCTCAGCTCTGCTGAAATGTGTCCCTTGCAGGTGCAATTTACGCATGGATGTGATTAGTGTAAAAATGTAGGCCAAATTCGGAAAGTCCATTTAATCCTGCTCACTCGTTGCACCTGGTATCTTACCAGGCCACTCCCAACAAACAGACAGAAATTCAAATTACGTTTCATCCCTTCAAAAATTACCTACCCATCACTGAAACTTAGAACAACATCTAGTAAGCAGAGGGCTCACCAAAAATAATATATTTGGACAGCATTTAACCCCGCCTACACACAGCGCAAATTCAAAACAAGCATGCCCGCTAAAGACCCCACGTGAACTTCATTTAACGTTAACCTGTGTGACTGCAGCTTACAAAAAAAACCTGGAGGCCTACTGGCCTATAGCACTGCTGTCATCTGCTGCCGTCACGCAGAAAGCCTGCCTGCTTAATGTTAAACATAAAACTATCAAAAAGACTTTGTTGGGCACAGAGGATTTGGGTTTTCCAGCAACAATTTGTTTTACGCTGCAGCCTATTTACTCGTCACGCCATTGCGCAGAAACACAATGCTAACCATAATGTTCCATGACAAAATAATATGTTAAATCAAAGAACATTCACAATACCCGCCACATTTTGCCATGAAATCTCATTGGCCATACTTCCTCTCGTGAGTTTTTTTTCCCCATGTTTCACTAAAATACACACTTACCTTTCACGGAGCGCGGTTTGGCCTGCTTTCGCCTGGACATCTCCTGTAGGTGTTGTCTATTGTATCTGCTGTTATCGATCTCTTGTCCTTTAGTGTCAAATAACCATAAGCTGTGAATAGATAGTTCGCTTGGCTTTTTTTTACTTTGCCTGTTGCAATGCGGCAACTTCGGTCCGTGTTATAGTCCTGTGGCACTTAGAGGAAGAGGTTTGTCGTGAGCAATGGACAGACGCAGCATCCGGATATTCCAGCAATGTAACTTCAGCAGCGGCTAGAACCTGTAGAATTTAATGAACTTGTGGTTTCCGAAGACTGTAGCGAGGCCGTCTTTTGTTCCTTGCCGTGAAAGACGCTGGCTCGCGAAGCGGCTTCACCAGTGCACGGTCGGAGTTTCCAGACGCGGCTGCTGCTAATACACCAATACTCTAACACCTGATCGGACGTGAGAGCGGTGGCAGTTCGTCCCAATAATGTGATTACCTCAATTAAACAATTAAACGATTCTCTCGGAGCAAGCCTGTGATTTTTCTTCTTTTCCCACGTAGTCTTCTCTTGAGGTTCTGTTTGTGCAGTTCTCGGAACAAAGTATTTTTCGCCTTGATCCAAGGCTACCAACACCGAACCGCCCTCCCCCGTCGGTTATTTTTCGGAAGGTGGCACTCTCAGTGCTGTTTTACCTTGCATTTTCACCTTTGGGGATTTTATATTTCTTCGTACCCCCCTTTCAATAACTAAAACCCGTAAATGTTTTCGGTCGCTAGCCTCTCTCTCCCTTTTTCTTTGTCCTGACTCTGGTCTTCCCTCCGCCTCTCGATCCGACTGCTGGCGGGGCTGCGGCGCAGACACACATAATAAAGCCAGGCTTGGCTGGAAATGTAGCCGTGTCCCAGCAGGAGGATGTGAGAGTAGGGTCCCGGCGGGGGAGCGCTCTGATCCCGCAGGGAGCTCCGCACAGCCTGGGTTGAGCAGACAGAGAGAGCCAACAGCACCAAACCATGGTCAGCCATGGAAACTACAGCTTAACTTGAAGTACGGATCGGGGGCAAAACACGGAGCTTCGAGGAACTCAACAGCGCGCAAGGAAAAAGATGGACTGGATTCTCCTTCTCCGATTCTCTCACACACTTCAGACGGTCCATCATTCTTGATTTGTCCTTATCTCTGGGGGTGCCGGGGATGGAAGTTTGGCAAGTTTTAAGATCACGTTTAGTTAGATTGTTCCATCAGCCCTCAAAGGTATTTTAGCCTTTACTGTTTGTGGTTATCTCTACTCAAATCGTAGCTTCTTCAATCTGCCTGTGTGATGTGGGTTTGGGATTAGTGCGTATAATATAAACAGCCATCGGAAATTTAAGGACGTTTATTTTGATTAGCTAAATCGTGCATTACGCAAACCTTGATTCATTCGTGGGATTTGGCCATTGTGAGATTTGATGAAGACTGTACATTTGTTTTATTCGGTTTTGTGAACATACGTCGAGTAAATTCTACTGCACGTTTTCTTATTACACCTTAGACATGCATGTAGCCTAAAATTATTATTACTGACTGACGTCAAAGTTTTAGATAAAAAATGTTACGAAGCAATGTGTTCTTATCTCAATAATAAAACCTGAAAATGTCAGTGTACATGGTTTGTACCATAGCCAGACTAGTAGGCTAAAAAGACTGCTGGTCAGATTATTATGGAGCACCCGAAATCACAGCGTCCGTTTCATATGCCGTGTATTCCGTTGACAGAAAAGGGACGTGTTTGCAGTTTATAAAGCAGAGGGAAATATTTTAAATCTCATGCTCGCTTTGTTTGCCCTTCTCCTGCGCGGTGTGCTCTTTGACCGTGCCGGGGCTGCCTGACCGTTGTCATGGATAACACGGTGCGCTCCCTGTCCTCGACAGCGGGGTGCCCCGCGGATTGAGCCTCGCTTCCCTGCCGTGAGACGGAGCGGCCTTCAAAATGGACCCCCTGCCGCGATGGGGGCCCCTCTTGTCTCGTCTGAACTCCCCCTGAAATGACCGCGCGCCTGGAGACTTCTTTTTAAAGCGCTTGTGGCATCCCGGCGAGAGGCCGCTGGCACGATGGGGTGAAAGCTCTCCGCAGCGGTCCCTACTCCTCGGCTAAATACAAAGGAGGAAAATAGCCCACATTACAAGCTCCTTATGGGTCAAGGACAGCCAGAGACATGAATAGTATCAAAAAGTCGCATTGTTAAATCACATAGCACGCGATTACACCCTCTGTCATCATCGCGTGGATTTGCTATAGAGTATGGGACAGCTTTGAATAAGGCAAGTAGACATGTGGTTGAAATTAATTAAGACAATCCCTGTAGAACTACAAATGTGGTCATGGACATTTGCGGTCCTAAGCCTTTGGCTTTTTCTTTGTAAAACCAAACTAAGTTACAGGAGAAAGTTGGTCGAGTATGCCTTTAGATGAAAAAATAAAGCTAAACATACAGACATATATACAAGGACCATGTAAAGTTTGCCATGGATTTGTTTACATCTTACTGTCTTGCCAGTGAATTAAAATATTATGTAACTGTTACCTTAGTGACACACTGGATGATTTTGGAAGATGATTTTCTTTCATCTTAAGAAAATTTAGCAACTGATATATGAAAGCTGGAAAAGATGTTTGTGCATTTAGCATCTTGCAGCTTTTATACATGTGAAAGGCAATACAATTCCTATTTTAAGTCTATAACATTTCTTACACAAAATTGAAAGACAATATATATATATATATATAGGCTACAGATGTGTGGAGGCAATCAAACAAGAAGATCCTGTCAGGGAGCTGAGGTCCATATAATTGTGACCTTTTCTTTGTGTGTATGTCTTGTTGATCTAAGAGGCTTAAAGCTATTTATCCATCTTCTGACAAACAGTGCATGGAAAAAAAGACAGTTCCCTAGTGTGCAGGTCTGACCTAGAACTTTACATTGAATGGTGAAACGTCATGCACCCAAACACTCATTCACACACACACAGAGAGAAAGAGAGAGAGAGACACACACACTGCTCATCCTGATCATACTAGAAGCTGGTAGTTTTGGTCCAGCATTAGGAAAAGTCACAGTGAGGCTGTGAAATCACTAAGATCTCCTTAAACACTCCTCTCCTCCATGGTAGTGCCACAGGCCTTGCTGGTTGAAGTTATATTTATTTAGCCTGCAGTAGCCCCATTCTGCTCTGTGCTGTGCTGCACGGCTTTGCTGCTCCACTCTCTTGTTCTCCTCCTGAACCCCTGCCAACTCTGCCAGGTCCCCCCCTCCACAGACAATGTTACATCTCATTGGTTTTGCCCTAGATAGGCTATTTTTATAGGCAACAATTAGACATAACTGATTTAAATACTGCAAAGCCCACAATCTTTTGTCTGGCTAATAATGTGCATTATGCATACAAAGGTGGGATTTAAGGAAGTGTATCGTGTGTATGTGTGTGTTTAGTTACAATGTGATTTTTTAGCTCTTAGTGTTATTTTTTTTAATGAAATATGTAGAAGTTGGTAAAGTGGTGGAATGAAATAAACATTTGTTTGTAAACAATTTTCTATTTTTTTTTGTTCTAAATTAGGCTTGATGTCTCCATCTGCACATTAAAATCACATGTTTTTTTTTTTTTTTTTTTTGGGGGTGAATTCCCACTGTTTGCAGCTGTTCTTAGAGACCAACCAGGTTCGCCATAAACCACAGGGATACAATAATAATGATGATGGGGAGGAGAGAGGACAAGAGTGATGGAGAGAGAGGGTGAGAGGGATACGAGACCCCTTTCAGTCAGATTAGAGTGCACTGTTTTGTGATGTGGGGTTGATAATGGATGTATAGACAGCCAGGTGACAGAGGTGTCCTTATGGGCCTAGGTGTTCAGGTGATGATAGGTGTGGTTTTGTTGATTGTAACGAAGCTGGGACAATCCTAACACTAGACCGAAAAGGACACAGGAAATGTATGCTATTCATATTTTCACTGTGGTCAAGTTCATTTACTGAAGGTGTCAGTATTTATTGTTTATTAAATGGGGTTTTGGCTAGCTTATGTAACATTACAGTTTCTTTAAAGCGAAAAATAAGCCTGTCATCAGATCCTCTTCAAATGAAAGGAAAAATAAAATAGGCTTGACACATTTGAGGCTTTTAGGCTTATCATTTATTTTGCCAAAACCTCAATAAGAGCTCCCCCTCCCTCCATCTCTCTCTCTCGTCGCCTCCGTCCTGGCTGGCACCCCAGTTCCTCACAAAGAAACACAAGCTTTACAGGCTTAGGGCATTAAACCATAAAAACGGCATAGCCGACACAGGTTCACAACACACACACACACAGAGAGCAGTGCAACATCCAACGCAAACGATCACACGTCTCCTTCCGAGGCACTCAGAGGAGAAAAAAATCACGCTTTTGTGTGTGTGTGTGTGTGCTCGGCCATAAGCATTTCGTTTTTTTTCTCTCTCTTTCCTCTTGTCGTAAGATACGTCCATACAAAACAGAAGGAATCGAGAGAGAGAGAGCGAGAAAGCAGGAGAGGGAGAGAGAGAGAGAGAGGGAGTCGTCGGAGGAGCAGCAGTGAAAATGCTTTTCTGATGAGCTGCAACAATGCTCGCACTCCCACGACATTGGGCCTCTGCAGGGAGCCTCCTCCTAATTTCCTCCATCCATAATAAAAAGAGCTACATTAAACAGTGCCATTAGTGCCAGCAATTTGTTTTATTCTCAGCAGAAAGAGAAATGTTATCTGTGGCGGACAAACTTAACCCAATTAAGCCTCATTGTGCGCAGGGGCCTGGCTGGAGTCTCCTCTGAAGCCAAGGAACCAGGCCAGAAGAAACCAACTTTGGGGAGAGAAAAAGGGAGAGAGAGGGTGGTGGTGTTGGGGTGGAAGGGAGACAAGGAGAAAGTGGGCCGCGCGTTGGGGAAACTGGGGGAAAGACAGATGTGTTTTGAGGGAAAGAAGAACCAAGAGAGAGGGCAAGAAATAATGTAGAGTATTATAGGGGTTTACTGGTTTGGGATGTTTTCTCCATCTCTGTGTAATGTTTGTTTATGGGTATGTGGTCATTTATTTGTGTATGTGTATGTGTATGTGTGCCTGTGTGGTTGTGTGTGCTGGTGAACGAGAGAGAGAGAAAGAGAAAGACAGCATTGTTAAGACCTAAAATACTTTGGCTTTCAAATAACCATCACCCTTATTAAAGTACTTCAAAACCACAAACATTCTAATACACACATGCACACACACACACACTCTCACGCCCATCTAGCCTAGTTTGTGCGGTTACTCTGAGATTTTATACCCCATCTTGACAGATTCGGCTGACGGGGAGGCCAAAGTGTATACAGTACAAAGCCACACTTCCAAAAAACCCTGCACTCCCATACCCTCACGTTGATGTGTTAATTGTTGTGATAACACCTCCCGATTACAGGGGTCTAATTATCAACATGTTTGGCTGTCAGACTGCGTACCTGGCATGGCTTCGTGGGGCCGCAGGGGGCCCGGGGCTTCTAATGAAGATCTTGCTTACAGAAGCACACACAGGCTCAGCAAGGGGCCCCGGTGGTAACGAAGAACAAAATTCACATTTCCAACCCAACCGGGGTACCTGTGAATTCTAACGCACAGGAGCCAGGAATATTCATAGTGATACATTTTGATTGATATCCAGTCGTGAGGATGTGCCAAGTGTATATCTCTGGTAGTGGGAGGTGTGTGTGCATGCATGTGTTGTTATCCTCTTGCATGATGGTATGTGTGTGAGAGTGTGTGTGAATGCTATGTGTCATTGCAAGGAATGTTAGCGTTAGTGTTAGACAGTCAAACAAACAACAAATGAATATGCCACATTGTGAATCAGAGAGGCTGTCTACCTCCAGTTTGTGATTGGCAACGAACAAACATCAAATCTAAATGCACAGGATATTGATTATTCTCCCCGAAACTTGTTTGACTGATAATCCTCCATGCCCCCATTCCCAGCGTCTGGTGAAGTTGTTTGCAGTCTTGGGGAAAGCGCTCCAATCTCCACTTCTCAGCTGGGGAAGAGAAGCAGAGACAGGCTTCCATTGGTTTCAGAAATTGATAGATTTTTCACAGTCGCCATCGTGACTGCCTGATCTTGGGGCCTAGAGAGACAAACAGCTGTAGAATAAGCCCTGCTAAAGTTATTTACTTACACACTGACACCCAGTCAGCCGCTGTCAAACACACACACACACACACACACACACACACACAGGGAGAGGGAATAAAGGGTTTCTCTTTCCATCACCAAGTGGTTTCTGTAAATGCAGATCACAATTCCTATTACTGACACACAGCTTCAAAGCCTGAACCACACACACACACATAGCTTACTGAAAGACGTTACCTCCTGGGCTGGGCTTGACTCGCTCCGTCTGCAAAGTAGATTCACAGAAACCAGAATGAAAAGTCTTCTACTCACAATACCACGGAGCAATCTGGGACTCTGTTAAAACACATTGCCCATCATTGCAATAAAACTAATCTCACCATCTAACACTGTGTGGAGAAGGATGCTTCAGATGTTATGAAACACAATCAAGTGATAATTTATCTCCGGTCAGGCTTCAGACATCAGTTTGTTTATTTGTCGTCTTCCCTTTGCGAGGGGCGCGGTTTGTATTGTTTTGTGTCTGTAGAAGATGGAACTAATGCAATAACAAATCTCAGAAGACTTCTCCAGCATAATTCCCTAAAATCCATGTTCACAATCCAAACATTTTCAATAATGTGGACGACCCAGACTGATAAATAAAACTTCAACAATGCGCTTTTGATCCAAGCTGTAATAATGATTCCCATTTATGATTTGAGGTACATATTGAAAAGCAGGCCTAACTAAATTTATTGGAGACCTCTCTTGTAGTCCCTTCATTTTATCACTCCTGTATTTTCACGGCGCTTTCCTTGCCTGGGTGGTTTATTGAAAATATGAAATAAGATTGCCAGAAAAAATAATTTTATGGAAAGGATGCTTGTGCTTGCAGTGAGGTAAGTTATCAATAAAGCATGCTGATGATGCACTGTGGTGCTGATGGACTTGTAGCGCCATCTAGTGACAGACGGGACTTTGTGATGGAACTGTGTTCTCATGTTTTCTCAGGTTTGTGATTGGAAATGTAGAAATACCTGTAAAACCTACAATTCTTACTGAAAAAAAATGTGTTATATACTGCTCTTTAATATAAATTATATATTTTCACAGAAAGGTCATCAGGTCAAATTACTTCTACATCATGGTTCTCATGATCACAAGATAGAGGACAAAAAGGTATTTCATCTATTTTTATGGGTCAAGAATTTAGTGCTATGCTTTATTAAAAATATATATGCTTTAGAGGTATAAATCCAAGTAATTAATGTTGGAAGGAGGTGAACTGGTTCAACCATTTTATACACAATGAATGTATGCAGTTTGTGATGTCTCAGTTTCACAAAAAGAACCGATTATTTAACCAGAACCATTTTATTTAAAAAGAAATTTCATAATTTTTTCAACACAAGTCAGAAACATCTGAACATCATCTTACAGAACAAACAAAATATACAAAAATATGTCAGAGGAACAAACTGTAAACAAACAAACAAACGAACAAAAAATCTTCCAGATTAAGATTGCTCGTTCCGGCTACAATGTCCTCAACAGCAATCCATTGGAGGTCAGAATGGGGGGTAGAGGGCAATGGAACGTTGGACAGATCCTTAATGTCGAGGCATGGGGGCGCGTTGAGGAGGGGGCCCTGGGGGGTCAAACACACAAAGTTAGTTCAGAGCAAAGCAGTAGCCTATACTACAAAATAAGATCAGATCAGTGGTACACTGAGACTGAGGGCCTGTCCACACGGAGACGCTTTTTAGGTTAAACGCAGAGGTTTTGCTTCGTCTTGGCCGAGCGTCCAAACGAATCCTGTGAAGCAGGAGGGGTGTTCAAAACAGCAGGGGCTTTAGTTTGTGCCAATTGCCTTGTTTGCATATAGCATTTTGTGCTTTGCATATTTTGTAGGCTTGAAAGTGAGCATTTTTGTTGTGCTTCATCAACTTATTAATGCATCTATTACTATGAGCATGGCATTCACACTTTTCATAGACCACATTTTCATGGATCACATTTTTCAATTCACATTTTAATGCCATGACATTTTCTCATAGTAAATGGTGTGCTGAGAGAGAAAAACACTTGGGAAACACTGCCTTACATAATTAAGGTAAGATGAGAAAGGAAAAAAACTTTATTGCCCAGTAAATTGACATAGAATGGACAACAGCTAGGCTCACTGCGGTGAAAGTGGATTGGGACAGCTCCAAATATTTTCACAATTCAAATATTTTCAACAATTCAACATATTGAACGTTCTATTTGACCCTTTCAAATAAGATAACATATGGAATGTTAAAAAGGAAGTCTTGTGGGGCCATGCTGATAATGGAACTCTCTTGAAAGGGTCCATATGATGGGATATAAATAAATCAGTTAAATTGTTCCACTAGCGTTTAACTAGCATTGAGCTATCATCTGGAGTGACGCTCTGATTGATGATGGATTGAAGGATTCGTCACAGGGGACTGACCGTGAAATAAACAAATCACAGATGCGTAGTCTCTTCAATAGCTCATTGAATTGATCAAATCAATATCAAATGAACCTGGACCTAATAGGACCTTATGCTGGCACACGTGGGTGCTCAGCATTCTCTGTGGGTGAACACCATTCTCAACAAATATTCATGTGCTTAATGTGCAGAGTTCAGCTACTCTTACGGTGCAGCTAGGTGCACAGAGAAGGGAAAGATAACCCCCCCCCGCCCCAGATACACACATTCCCACACAAACACAGAAAGACAGACAACAAACAAATGCATACAAACACAGACACATAGCGCCACACAGAAACAGACATAGTCAGACGCGCGCACACAGACACGTGTGGTGAAAGCGGTCTTACCTGGGGAGGGCAGGAGACCTGCGCCTGGCGGGTGGTGAGTGATGAGGGAGGGCGGTGGGGCGCGAGGGCCGTGAGGTCCGGGCCCGTTCTGGGGCGGGGGCCCTCGACTCATGGGGGCTCCTCTGGGGGGGTGTGGGCCGTGGTGGCCCATGCGTGGGGGTGGGAAGCCCCGGGGACCGCGAGGACCAGGAGGCCGGTGGAGGGGCGCTGGAACACTGTCCATGGACAGGAGGGGAGGCGGCTTGCTTTTGGGGTACGTTCCTGACAAACACAAGAGAGACACAAGACGTTAAAAAGTGTCTCGGAGTGAACGCACACCTAGACAAATTCAAAGCACACGATGCAATGCCGAATGTCTGTTGAGTCCTGTTGGGTTGTTTTTGAGGGCAGAAAAAAGGCGCACTACGCAAACAGCAATGACTGGACACCATCAACTAGCCTGTGGGCTACATTTCGCTGCTAGCATAACATGCAGAAGTGGGTGCAGATAAACAAAACGAACAAAGCACTGCTGGCTCACCATTTTCCACAGCACTCAGTAATTGCGGTGTGCAATATATCTACTTCTAATCAAGCTGTTTGATAAGTTAACCTATAACCATGCATGACAAGTTGCAAATGACACAATCAGCATTATCAGCTTTGGGTCTTTTTGTTGTGGAAAGATAAAAGACGCTGAGGAGAAATAAAAGGTGAAACTATTAGACAGACAGTCATCCAGAGGAAAAACGCTAACTACCAACTACTGTATCTCCATACGGGAATATGTGATGCTTTCGCTGTGTTTCTTGCAATATGTAGGCAAGCCAAACAGCCAATAGAGCAATTATTTTCTCGACGGCTGTCGCTATCATTTTTTTCTCGATGATTCGGACCTTTGTCACCTAAACTAAACTAATCAGCTGCAGGAGCTACAGCGGCTCATCGACCGTCCAGATGTTAGCAGACGGTCTGACTGTCAGCTTGGTCTGTGGTCCCTTAAATAGGGCTGGTCCATTACAGCAAATATCTTGATCATAATCACTTTGGTCAATATCCTGATTATTCAAACCGATTACTCGAGCACTATCAATTTCTAAACTTTAAAAATGTGCAAAGGGGTGCGCTGGATTTATATTTCAACACAAAAACACTGTTGCAAAACAGAATGTGGCAAAACAATATCACTTGTTGATTTCAAAATAAAATGAACCATGCACCATGAAACATGGCGATTTTAATAGAGGTGATTTTATATTTACACCATTTCACATTATCCCCATTTCAATTTACATATGACAATTTTATAAAAAATCTCCAGGCCTGAAAATGGAAAGTGTTAAAAGTGGACGTTTTCAGATTTCAATATTAGTGAGAATCCTGGACCCTGTTGAATCATGGAACTGTGTGGTTAAGAAACATCATAGAAGTGGTCAGTCTCTTCCAGCTAAATCCTTGTAAGCCGTGCATTCTATCCCAGCTGACCTGAGATCTTGTTGAAAAGTACGGTCACAAATATGTGATTAGAATGTTAGCCATATGTTTCTATGTTTCCCATAGAGTCTAGACTGTATGGACCCTTTCAAGAGAGTTCCATTATCAGCATCATAGTTGACCCCACAAGACTTCCTTTTTAACATTCCATATGTTATCTTAATGCAGAGGAAGTAGATTGGGGCCCAAATAGAACGTTCAAGCATTGTTTTTATTGTTGAAAGGGTCCCTTTCAACAATAAAAACAAAAACAACTATTAGAACTATTAGTAAAACCACGGTTTCTGGGGTAAAGCCTTGGGCTTTTTCTATTTCCATGATTGAGGGTGGACCAGGGACGCGGCCCAGACGGCCTCAGGTCAGCCCTGGAGCAGGACAGAATTGGGGCTGAACCGAGGACTTTTGGAATGGAATACCACGCAACAATAAAACTGGAAAAATGTAAAAACAAACCGGTAGCATTTAGATTAGATACGATTTGATTTGATTAGATTACATTAGAATCAACTTTATGGTCATTATGCAGAGTACAAGTACAAAGACAACGAAATGCAGTTTGCGCCTAACCAGAAGTGCAAAAAAGTAGAAAAGCGCAATGTGATATACAAAGTATAGACAGTTGATGCATAGACAGGACAAGATATATAGTGCAGTGTGAGCAGTAGTATACAGTTGGCTTACAGAAGGCCGTTTAAAGTAATATCAATTAAATGTAAATATGTTTGTTTAGGATTGCCTAGCAACTTAAGTGGCTTTGCTTATTTTGTTCAAGAAAAACTATATACAGATATATAAAAACTTTGCAAAAGAATTAAGAATATAGCTTCTTACAATGTTATGATGTTTAAATGTCATAAATTTGACGTATGCTCGCGGTGTCGTTGCTAAGCACTGTTTAGAAGTTTCTAACATAGTTAGCTAATGTCCCTGATTTTACAGCTCCTTATGGAAACAGAACACAGAGACCACCCAACGGTGTTTTAAACTGGGGAAAAGCCTTGGGCCAGCCCAAGTCCTTAAAGCAACACGAAAGCACTTTTCCTCTGTTGCATGCACGCTATGTGTTTATCCAGCACCGGCTTTGGAAATAACAATGTCAACAGACAAGGTAGAGTATGTTGCATGATTTTATGAAAGTATGATGTATTGCGACATCAGAAGCAAGTCAAATTTGTAGTTTCTTATGTCTCATTCCATCAAACACGGTTATAGCCGACAGAGGGTTGCAAAGCGAATGCAGAAATGCCCTTCACCCTGTTACGAGTTGATGAACCACTGAAACGATTTTGGAAACATTATTTTAAGGTACAAAAAACTCCTTGGTGTTGCTTTAATGGAAAAGGACCATGAATCTATAGATCGTTTGCGTAAAATTCTAGAAGGAGCCAGGAAAATAATTCACTCGTCAACAGGTTAAGAACCGGCCCACCAAGCACACAGCGGAGCTGTGGTTCTCTTCCCGGAGTCACGGCTGGCCAGGCTTACCTGGCAAAGACATGATGGAACCTGGGGCTTGCCCCCCCATACCTGAAGGGGGAGGGGGTCCCGGTCGATCCCTCCGGGGGCCCTGCGATGGTCGGCGTGGGCAACAGGGGGGGAGGGGAGCCCATGCCTGTCGGCAGGCTGTTCCTGGAGGGTGCTGCTCCATCAGCCTCCTGAGCCGCAGCTGAGGCTAGGAACAAAACGCACCACCACCACCAGGGAAATACAACAGCAACTTAGCACCACTAATCACAAGCTTAAGGACATAATATAGGACATATTCATTATTTCAATTTTTGTACATTTATCAAACAGGTCCAATAATAAGAAAGGAGTGTAATAAAGTATGGAGAATTAGGGAAGACAATTCTAAGGGAAAAGAATAAAAGAAGCACAGCATAAGATGGCATTCATTAGAAAACATCTCAGATTCCTTTAGAGCGGCCGTGTCAGACTCATATTAGGCAGCGGCCCGGATTTGCTGGTATGAGACCTTGTGGGGGTCGTCATTATAATTTTTCTGCATGGGTATCAGATTGTTGTTTGATAATATACTCCTTTATTATAACCACGTATGAGCAAACAAGTACAAATCATGTACTGCGGTCATATACTGTTCTTTCTCTCTTGACCTTCCATGTCAGTTTTTTCAGCATCCTCCTTCCTAAGGATGTTTGTATTGCTAGGTTTAATCAATTTATCATATTATATATATATATATATATATATATATATATATATATATATATATGTAGAGAGATATTGCTTATTACACATTGTTGAAGACAACTGGATGTGAATCTAATTTTTCTTGTATTTTCTTCTCTTCCTACCCAAAACATCTGGCCCACGGGCCTTATGTTTGACACCCATACTTTAGAAAAATCAAGAGTGTGTGCTGCCCTCTAGAGGTCAGCTGGCATCTTTACACTGAAACGACTCATTCAATAAAACTGCAGTGAGACTCTACATCATCCTTAAAAGGATTTGGTCATGTGACACACCAATGTGAATGATGTTAACTAGACTATCTGCCTGTCAAAACAGTTTTCACACAGTAGATTCTGGGCAAGAGTGGTGTAGAGTGCATGTGTGTTTGTCTGTGTCTGTGTGTGTGAGTGTGTTGATGTGTATGTAGAGAAGAGGATGAGTAAGCTACAGCTTCAGTCTACAAACGGCTGATGTGCTCCCTCCCCTGAGAAAGCCTATGACTTTGCTACGAAAGTAGCATTTTAAGCCTGAGAATAAGGACACATAGGTGTTAAAAGTTAAGAACCCGGGAGCAGCTGGTGACCCCTGACCTTGCAGGTGTTCCTGGCGGCTGTGCAGGAAGTGGCTAAGAGTGTCCAGCTCCTCTGGGTACAGGTGCACGCCCTCAGCCAGCAACAGGAGCAGGTGGCGCGTGGCGGCGGGCACCGCGTGGCGCTCCAGCTTGTCGCGCGCCAGGTAGTCGTCTGCCAGCTCGGCCGCGCGCACCGCCAGTTCGCCGGGATCGCGGACCGGCTTGCCGTCCCGCACGCGCCCGTACTCCACCATCACAAAGTCCAGGGCATGGTCCCGCGGCATGTTCCGGTGAACTGAGGGGATGGGGAAATGGAAGGATGTGGGAGATGGGGGGTATAGGGAGAGGTCAGGAGATACAGAGAGAGACGTTAAGGATGACGGAGACAGACAAGAGCAGGGTGCGCCATCGCGACAATCACACCTTAGAGACCTTACGCACACAGAAATGACGCCATCTCAGGTCTCCTTTTAGGACTGCTTGCCGTTTTCATTGCGCTCATTCGAGAGTGTGACTGCACGTGTATTGCATGTAGGCTATCTGACCAATGGCTGTTAAGAGTCGGTTATTGCTGTTGGTATGGTAGGCTACAGGCTGGGAATTCAGCGGCTCAATTCCACTATGTGACTGCTGAACATGGGGAAAGGTGTTTAAATGCTTGTCATGGGGTTTAAAATGGGTGCAGTTTGGCGTGGCAGGTGTGACGTAGTGACAAGGTCTTGTGATGTTTTTCTGGTGAGCTTCTTAATGGAGACATTTTAAAATGGCAGGGCATCAGTGGGGGCATCATTTAAGCTACATCAAAATAAGGACAGCAGCCCAAGTAGGTCAGAATCACGAGTATGCGTTTTTTTACGGGGAAAGGACAGTTCCGTCAACACTTTATTTTAAACACTTCCATGGTCAACTTTAGAATGTGGACACGCTTAAAAGATTATCTGATTATATATTCTCCAATCATATAGTGACACCTCAGAAAGAGTCCTAGATTATAACACAACTACACAAGAAAATATTACATATTAAGGGAAAGAGAGACATGTGAATAGAATCATAATCTCTAAAATATTCATTTTGTTGCTCTAGACTCATCTGAGGTATTACCATAGAGAGAGCTGAAAACTACTTGACTAGCCTTTGAATGTATATGGTTGCAATTGCAATATGTGTGTTTGGCAGTAGTAACAGTGTAAACATTATGACTTGGAAAAAATGTTCTCAGAAACTGGCACGTTTTTAAACCTGTGAAAAAAACATTAGGTGAAGGCTGCAAAGACAGTGACTAACTTATATTTGCTATTACACTGAGAAATAAAATAGTGGTGGGCACAGATAAATCATTACTATTAGTTTAGCGGCTAACCGTATTTAATTATTAACAAACAGTTGGTTTTAACATTTGAGGTCAGAATTAAAAATGCTACATTTTGTGGCTTTAATTTATTGGCAGAAATGTCAATAACTGTAGAACAACTTCTGAAAATGTATGTGTATTATGCATTTGTGTATTTTGTTTTGTGTATTTTGTCAATTTTAGATGTCTGGTTGTAATTGGTGTTGTAATTTAAATGGTTTTTAAATGATGGGCTGCTAGGATGCGGTCTGATATGATACGAGTTAGAGGTTGTGACATTTTTCTTTCTGTCCTGACATTATGACTCATTACAAGTGATCAGCACAAATTGTCAAAGTATAGTCCAATCCTCTTTTCTTGGATGCAAATTTGCACAGAGACTGGTTTCCCAGTCAAATTCCGCTTTTTTTTTTTTTTGACTGAACTAGTTTACTACCTCCACCAAGAAGTTTATGGAGTGTGCTTTGTCTTCCTGTAAGCAGGATTTTGCAAGAAAACCACCGATCTGATTTTCATGGAACTTGGTGGAAAGGTGTGTTTGGGCCAAGGAGTAAGCAGGACATTTTGGAGTTTAGCTTCACTTTTGTGATGCCCATTTTGGCTTGGCGGAGGCCTGTGTTCTCGATGTGCTCTTTTAGTTCTAATGCAAGTCCGACTGCATTTATTAACACTGATCAGAAAGATATGGTCCTGACAAATGTAAGTGTATGAGAAAACTCAATTCATCAAGTCCAAAATCAATCTTAAAAGTTTGCTTTAATTATTATTATTATTATTATTATTATTATTATATAATACATAAGATACACTATAGACCTATAGATTTTTCAAATATCACATGTTGCAATGCACATTGCTTTAAGCTTGCTCAAGATTATGTCAAAGTTGATCTTAAATTTGTATATCAGTCATTATAGAACAGGTTTTTTTAATGCCAGTTTAAATGTATTTAAATGTAATTTTTTTTCTTTATTTAAATTTAAATGTAATTAATTTTCTTGGCTGAGTTACTACATAGTAAAACATTTAGATAAAAAGGGACAAAGGAACCATAAAAAAAGGTTTGAAATGATTTTTTGTGTCACTTAATGGTACACATACAACAAGCACCACAAAGATGCTTGCCTCAATGGTCAGTGAGCTGTTTAAGAAATTGCACTATAAATTCAGTGACTTATTTATAAAATTTGCCACTTTCTTTTTATACATTAGTTTAACTTATCCCAGACCCATCACGACACTGATGGCATATCAGTGCCCACCACTAAGTCTATTTTGACTGTCTTTTAACCACCAAATATACATGAAACAGTTTTAAACTGCCTTTGTTTAGTTGGCAGGGGATGTAGGGGTGGTGGAAGGGGGGCAAGGGACTTACTTTTGAGGGATTCTGAAAATATGATAACTGTGCACGAGGACAGAGTTACGTTAGTCTGCTCGACGAGAATACATAAAGGGGAGCCGTCGGAGCGGATGTCCTGCAGGGCCCGGGTGAGACCCGACTCCGCCTGGAGGCAAATCATTTCCACTGAGAGGCCACGCTCTTGCAAGCTCTGGCCTAGCGATTTCGCATAGTCCCTTTGAAAGAAGAAGAAGAAGAGCTGGTTATTGTCCTCTGCATAAGCCAGGCCAACGGCTGAGCAGACAGGTTGGGGGGCTTGTTTTATAGACAGAGAGAAGAGAGAGATAGAGATAGAGAGAGAGGATGAGAAAGAAGAGAGATAGAGATAGATATAGAGAGAGATAGATATATAGATAGATGGAGAGATAGATAGATAGATAGAGAAAGATGGAGAGAGAGATAGAGAGAGAGATAGATAGAGATAGATAGATAGATAGATAGAGAAAGATAGAGATAGAGATAGAGATAGAGAGAGATAGATAGAGAGATAGATAGATAGATAGAGAAAGATAGAGAGAGAGAGAAAAAAAATGGACTTTAAAAGCTGGTTTCTTAGACAGGGAGAAAGTGTAGTTCTGTGAGAATTGCACAAAATCTCTTTTGCAAACTTGAAATAAAGTATATGACTCATTCCGTGTCCAAAAAGCCAAAACAAGAAAATAACACTACACTTCCCATCTAATAAACAAAGTTATTAACCACATTTATATTAGAAAACAGTTAATGCTGTGTGTTCTGTGGAACAATTTTAAATGTTGTGCATGACTTCATGGCAGATGTTAAACCTCATGACATTCATAAACCTCATGATATTTAAGGCAATTACACCAATACATCTAAAAGTTATAGATATTAGTGAAATCACTTAAATCTCTAAATTAAGTACACCTTCATCTCATACAAAACAATTCAATTTTCAACAATGACAATAAAAAAACACTATAAATTATATTTATGTTTTGTTTTTTTTGCCTTAAAATTAGGCTTCTATTGAGGCACTGTGTGTAAAACTGTTAATCTCATCTCAGACTAAACAATGATCAGTACACTTATAACAGAGATTTTGAACAATGTTATTTTATCTAATCCAGCTCATTTCCATGCTGGCATCATTGTTTGGAAGAGATGTACCGGTATTCATTAATTATGGGTCAGGGGAGAAAAGGTAAAGGTGTCTGTTTGATGTATTAATTTTCTTTCTGCAGTGATCTACTGGACTGTGTGTAATGTAATACATTTGTGTGAGAATTTAGATTCCACAAATAAATCACCACTGGGAACATTGGCAAGAAAAGGTTTGAATAGATGCATTTGATATGTTAAGCTAACGGTGCTCTTGACTGAACAAAGGACCTCAGCAGAGAGGGTTTTTTTTACAGTGAAGACTTTTTGCGAGCTAAAGGTTTTTTGAAGACAGTTACAATTTTTCTGGGAGTGAATTCAGTGAGGTTAGGGACGTGGAAAATAATATATACATCTTGTATATATGAATGTTTTTGTTGTTTGAATGCATTTGCCTGAAAGTAGGTTTTTTTTTTTGCCCAGTTACTTATTGATTAATGATTTTTGATGTGCCTTGGGTGCATTTTTCAGTCAAA